>NC_066884.1:24003413-24304847 GCF_022985175.1 Labeo rohita | reverse complement strand
AACTGCAAACAAATAGATTTTCAATGCAATACAAGACTCTCCCCAGCAGATATGTAGAGGTCATTCCGTTAAAAAAAATGAATCCATCCATTTTCCAAACAGAAACTTGGGCTGTTGGCAGGGAAATAACTTGGCCAGTTCTTTTACTATGTATTTTTCTTAAAGAGATAGTTCACCCAAAAATGAAAATTTTGTCATCATTTACATACTCTCATGTTGTTCCAGACATGTATGAATTTCTTTCTTCTGTTGAACACAAAAAAAGATATTTTGAAGAATGCAGGGAACTAAACAGTTGCTGGTCGCCACTAATTTCAATACTTGTTGTCAAATTATGGACGTCAGTTGTTGTCAGCAAATGTTTGTTTACCAACATTCTTCAAAATATCGTCTGGAATTTTCATTTTTGGGTCGATCATCTACATGACTGAAGAAATCAGAAAGTCTTTCACCAAAAGACTGAGTTAACACGATGTGTGGTGCTGCTGACGCAGGAGTCTGCGTTCTGACGTAGAACCTGAAAGCGTTAAACCTTGTTTACAAGCAGAAGAAGACGCACGCTGTACATAAAACAATCTTTGTTAACATGTCTGAAGATTTCGATAGACAGGACAACTTGCCCAGCCTTACTTATTTGAACCAAAATATAGAGGGTTTGCACTTATGTCACAATTTGGTTAGTTACCCAGATGCGTGGCCGTATTGGCAATACTCAGATGTAAACAACAGCATGGATTGCATGGTTAATGTACTACTGAATACATAGTTCTGCTAATTTATGCTGTCTAAACCACGTGAATACTAAAAAAAACATGTGGAAACTGCTGAATCATATAGAGAAGGACTTAGTAAGCAGAAAAGGACACAATACTTTGACAAACTAAAGGTAATAGGGGGTAAAGATGCCTACCTGACCGGAAATTATAAAAACAAACATGAATGTTGTCAAGATTTTTGCCCTGGAAATCCTGGTTCAGTTCAACCACAAAAGCTTTTTGTTCCTCAGACAGTTTTTTCCACTCTTCTTGTAGATTTGTTATAACTTTTGGCAGTCTATAGCACTCTAAATGTTATTCTGGGTTCGACCGATATGTACAGCCCAAAACATGACAGCAATAATCAGCAAAATATATATGTGTTGTTTGGTTTAGTGGCATTGTTTACGTTCAGTGCTGCCAATATGGCCGACTGATGTTGAGTCGTGAAAACACTCTATACAGACGACGAACTAAGAGTTATGGACGCTCTATGTTTCGTGGTACTCTTGTGAAACTCTTGCACGTTGACGACTGACACGGAGGAAAAACAATTGTTGACTAAAGTTATTTTTGTTTTCTTTGCACACAAAAAGTATTCTCGCAGCTTCATAAAATCAAGGCTGAATCACTGATGTCACACAAACTGTTTTAAACAATGTGCTTACTACATTTCTGAGCCTTGAACATGTCAGTTGCATTGCTGTCTATGCAGGGTCAGAAAGCTCTTGGATTTCATCAAAAAAAAAAAAAAAAATCTTAATTTGTTGTCTGAAGATGAACAAAGGTCTTACGAGTTTGGAACAACGTGAGGGTGAGTAATTAATGACAATTTTAATTTTGGGGTTAACTAACCCTTTAAAGTCACCATGAAAATAAAATTCTTATTTTTGTATGGAATATTGCAACGTTTATTATAAATGATTTATCAGTGCATATCCGTATTTCTAAAAAGGAATGTCAGAATCCTTAATAATTCACAATTTATCTGTATATCATGGGTTTACAAAATACCTAGATTAATTTTAATTTCATTACTTAAAATAAATAAATAAATGAAATGGACAAACTGCGTAATGACAAATGGGTGTACCAACCTATATCTAAATCCAAAATGTGTAACAAAGCAGTAAAGTCTACACATGTCACCTCTATTCTGAATTCATTGTTTAAATACCCGCAGTGGCACGTTTAAAGAGAACTACTGATAGCGACGCGACAAACTAGCGACGTCGCGTAGCGGCAGTTTCATTCATTTTAAAAATTGAGCGTTCTGGTTTTGAGCGTCGCGTCGGTGAAATTGGGGTGTCAAGAAGCCACACCTACCGTAACTGTTCTCCTGTAACGAGGACTTCGGCCATGCGCTCCAGCTCAGCAGCCTTCTTCTGCATGGTGTTCCCGATGCCGTCCATCTCTGACAGCCGAGCTGAATATAAAATCATACACGCATATGTGACAAATCGAAGAAAAACGCTGTTTGAGAAATGAGCTGACACGCACAGCGTGCTTGAGTTTGTATTGGGAGTACTGAACACGCCTCTCGTATGGCAGATCGGGATAGGCGTGATGATTGTTATGACAGCCTTAATATTTGAGGTAGACGAGCTGCCCAGTTCAATGAAATGAGTGAAAACAACACAACGGCATGTTTAATGTTTTTACAAATCCAATACCTCATCAGAAAGATTCAAATCAATCTTCAAACTGTAAGAACATTGACATAAACGCGCAATGAAAAGAACAAAACATTGTTACCTTATTATGCAGAGACGTCAGACTGATCCGAAATGATGTTTGCAGAGGAATAGCAGCGATGTCACTTACAGAGCATCACTGTTGTGTTGATCACAGCGCAAAATGACTCGAAATAACTTGTCTTTTGTGTGGCAAGTGCCCTCAGTCACCAGTACATCCAGTCCATGTGTTTAAATGCATATGAACGCAAAGCCTTCCAATAAATCACACCGAAGATTTAAACAGCAGATTATCCATTAAAACAGGCTCCGGATGATTCGTTTTCTTTATGCCATTGTGGATTGTTTACTATTCTCCACTGAAAGCACGTTACTGTCCCTGTTGCAGGGCGAGTCAACTTGACCATCCTCATAGGGGGAGTTCACCATGAGGGGAGGAGCCTGGAGCCCATCACTTTACTCCCAAATACTCACTTTAAATACCCAGCAAAACCCGTTTTAATGTAAGATTAAACTGTTTCGTACAGCGGTGTGAATGCAACAAAATATACTGTTTCTTCAGGGTTTAAATGTTCTATGAAAGTCGTATAAATAAATAAATAAACTGTTTTGTTTTTGTTTTTTGTTTTTTACCATGCATTCATTTTTTATTTTTGCTGTTTTTCAGACGTCTTTGTTTATTTTATTTTAACTTTGTTTAACTTTGTTTTAACTTTGTTTATTTTATTTGTTTTATTTTAAAGTACAGAGTGGTAATTTGAAATGCTTTGCATATTTTAAAATTTTAAAACAAGATTTTTATTTTCATAAAACAGTCATAACATGTATAAGAAACACAATTAACAACAAAAACTATAAAGTATAAAGTAAAATAAATTATTTTGAAAAGATGAATATTTTAAATGTAAACCAGTAAAGGTCGATTTTTATTATGCATTGGCATATTCTATAGTCCCAGCGCTATATTTCGAATTCTAAAATCGAATGATCTATAATTATTTATTTAAAAAAAAAAAAAAGAATATAAATTATTGCATTTTTAAAAATTTGAAAAGAGTGAGATAAACATAAAACATTTAATATAGGCTACTACATGTTGACTGTGTGATTATTTGTGTGAGATTCATTTATTTATTTATTTTATTTTAAAGCATATTTTACACAGAGTGGTAATTCAGAATACTTTGTATAGTTTAAAATTTTAAACTAAGAAAATATTTTTTCGATTTTTAATTATAGAATAGTCATAAGAAATACAATTAACAACAAAAAGTAAAATTAACAATATTAAATAATTTAAAACAGAAATCAAATAAAAAGGTACTTTTTATGCATTAGTATACCTTCTGTCGTCCCAGAGCTACATATTCTGATTTCAGTTCTGAAATATAAAAGTTTTTATAATTATTTATATAAAGATTGAGAATATGAAATAATGCATTTAAAAAAAAACAAATGAAAAGAGTGAGATAAACATAAACCATTTTCATATTGCCCTACTGCATGTTTATTGTGTAATTATTCTTTGTGATTTATTATTTATTTATTTTATAAAGCACATTTCATACAGTGTTAATTTTAAATTTTAATAAAAGAAAGTATTTTTTTTATTTTAAAATAATCTTAAAACAGTCATAACATGGATAAACACAATTAACAACAAAAAGTAAAATAAATGATTTTAAATCATTTAAAATGTAAATCAAATAAAAAGGTCGATTTTTATTATGCAGTAGCATACACTCTGTAGTTCCACCTATATTTTAAATTCTGAAATCTAAAAATCTATAATTATTTATATAAAAATGACTAGATAAATTATTGCATTTTTAAAAATACAAAAAGAGTGAGATAAACATAAACCATCTTAATACACTACGTTTAGTGTGTGATTATTTGTGTGTGATTTATTTATTTATTTATTATTTTATTTTATTATTAAAAAAGACAAAGCCATCCACAGCTGTCTTGTCATGTCCACCACAACAAACTTATTTTTCTACAGTAAGTGTACTTTTATCAAGGACAACACTGTCAGTGAAGAGCATTCTTGAGATAAAATATGCGGCATGATGTATTAAGAAAACAGAAAACAGCTCTTGATATTCAATGCCACTGTGCATTTTTGTGGGCATCAACACAAAAACAGAAAGAACACGACCAGCAAATTAAATCGTGTCGTGAAGCGCCATCTAGTGGACAAGTGACGTTTACACACTATTACGGGTCCGCCTAAGAACGTTCATTGGCTCTTACTGCTGTCAATCAACCTTATCTTCCGGCCAAAATATTGCGGGAAAGTTGAGTGCTGACAACAGCACAAGCCTTTACGTCGACTCGACTTATATAAAACAAATTCTGACAGAATGAGGACATTAGAAGAGGTTCAAGCCACACTACAAATCGCGAAAGTAAAAGAAGAAGACCTGCAGCCCGTCACTTACTGTCTTTCTTTCGGAGACAATGTATCGTCGGGCGATTACTGTCTCATGGAGCTGGATGATACACTTTGCAAACACATTGAAGCTGGCAAGAGGTAGCTATTATTACTTCCTTTTAAGCTGAAATAGTAACTTACATTTCAGTATTACTTTAGCCAGAAATTAATTGCAATGCCGTTTGAATACGATGTAGCATAGCATTCATCTGTTTTGATGTCTGAATGTTCTGTCATTAGTCTAATAATCAGAGGTGATAAAGACGAGCATGCAGTTCTGTGCAGTGAAGACAAGACGTACGACTTGAAAATTGCAGATACGTCCAATCTGCTGCTGTTTGTCCCAGGATGTAAAACTCCAGATCAGCTGCCTGACATCCCAGCATCTCCTCAACTCATGCATGCACAGGTGACTGGAGAAGTCATTCCTGAAAATGTGATTTTATCCTCTATTTATTTGATTTTGTTTTCTAATAACTTCTATATTTCTTAGATTTGGGGTTTTTCAAATTGTTACTGGGAGTTGAGAAAGCAGAGGCCAAGGATAAAGAAGTTGAAGAAACTTCTCATGGAGAATCCATATGATGGTCCAGCAGTGGGCATGCAGGAGGAGGAGGTGCCAGGACCAAAGGTACACCATTGCTTATTAAAAATATTTAGTAGTTATTAGTTTTAAAATATGTCTGATTTGGGTGTGTTGGGTTTTTTAAAAAAACATTTAGTTTCATATTTAATTACCAATACATTAACAGTTCTTGTGCTTTTGAAAGCTTTGCAAAATTGCATTGGGTTTATTCATCTTGCAAAAGTGATGTCAAATGTTTGTTTTTATTTTTCATTTGTTAGTACACAATGGATGACCTTCTTGAAAGAATACAAGCAAGCAGAGAAGAAATCGAGGCACATCTTCAAACTGTCCATGCTTGTGAAATTGACGGTGAGAAACATAAAAAATAAAATATGTTTAAGAGAGAAACCTAAAACAATATATTATTTTCTATGTATTTAAAGATATGTTTTGGATATGAAAAGTTTTGGGGAAATTTGTGGATATAGTAATTCATTTAGATTTGTGGGGGATCCTCAGAATTGGGGCAGATGGATCCTAGAGACATGTTGTCGCTGGATGTTATTGTTGTTATTATTATTATTATTATTATTATTATTAATATAGTAATTATTCTAATTCTAAAGTTAATATTTAATAATAAAAACAGTTACTGTTTTAATAATGTACTTGCATTTAAAACTTTTTCATTATGCTATACTTATACTATTATTGTACTATATATACACTATCAGTCAAACAATTTTGAACAGTAAGATTTGTAATGTTTTTTTTTAAGAAAAAACTTCTGCTCACCAAGTCTGCATTTATTTGATCCAAAGTACTGCAAAAACATTAACATTTTGAAATATTTTGATCCTTTGATCACATTATCCTTCAGAAATCATTCTAATATTCTGATTTGCTGCTCAAAAAAACATTTATTATTGTGATTATTATGTTGAAAACAGCTGAGTAGATTTTTTTCAGGTTTCTTTGAAAAGAAAGTTCAGAAGAACAGCATTTATCTAAAATTATTATTATAAATTATTTTTTTTGTAATGTTATAAATGTCTTGATCATGACTTTTTGTCAATTTAAAGCATCCTTGCTGAATAAAAAATATACATATATAAGCTTTTGAATGATATAGTGTATAATGTTACAAACACTTTTAATTTCCAGTAAATGCTAATCTTTGGATCTTTCTATTCATCAAAGAATCCTGAAAAAAAAGTACTAAACTGTTTTAATTATTGATAAAAATAATATAAATGTTACTTGAACAGCAAATCAGCATATTAGAATGATTTCTGCAGGACCATGTGACACTTAAGAATAATGTAATGATGCTGAAAATTCAGCTTTGAACACAGAAATAAATTAAGTTTCAAAATCTATTCAAATAGAAAGCAGTTATTTTAAATAGTAACATTATTTCACAATATTACTGCTTTTACTGTACTTTGGATGAAATGTAGGCTTGGTGAGCAGAAGTCTTTAAAAAAAACATTAAAAATCTTACTGTTCAAAAACTGTTGACTGGTAGTGTATTATAATTATATTGATTTGATGTACAATTTTCCATTAATAAAAGAGTTGCTAAAAGTTAGTAAAATAAATACAAATTTACTGAAATTATTACAGATGTACTTCTGTACAACAGATTCTTTTGAATCAGACAGTTTTTACTGAAGAATTAGTAGCGAGTAGTTTTCAGTAGTAGTCAGTTTTGTGGTATAACAGCTAAATTAGCAAATGTTGTGTTTGTAGGATTTTGGAGGATCCTGGATTTTGATTATGAGATGAAGCTCCTGGGTCATGTGACCCAGCTGATAGACTCGGAGTCTTGGTCTTTCAGTAAAGTTCCTCTCAGCATCTGTCTGGAAGAGCTGGGGTCCCTTGAGCCAAAGTGAGTTATGGTAAAAGATTAGAAACTTATAAATAGAGAGAAACAGCAGATTATCCAAAAAAAAAAACAAAAAAAACAAGTTAAATTCTGAATTTTACTCGTTCTCTGATCAGAGCCATGATAGAACACTGTCTGAACTGTTATGGAAGACGCTACAATAATGAAGGTTGGTTTTGTTTTACTACTACTATACTTTCTGTGCATTATGAATTTAATGGATAAGGGACCCTTTATCTTTTCCATCCACATGTTTGTATTTATGCATTTCTTTTAGATGGTCAGGTGATGTACGCACTAGATGAGGACAAAGTATGCAGAGCCACAGCTCAGCTGCTCCTGCAAAATGCTGTGAAGTTCAACCTGTCAGAGTTCCAGGAGGTTTGGCAGCAGAGCGTTCCTGAGGGAATGAGCGCTAGACTGGATCAACTCCGGGTGAGGACCCCAGGTTATACACATAGAGAGCAGTAACCACATTAGTCAAACAGTTAAACATGGTCTAACAGCTGCACCATGCTAAATATCAGAATCAGAATGAGATTTATTTCTAAGTATGTTTGCACTCCCAAAGTTCTGTTTTGGTGACAGAAGTAGCAGTGCAGTACAATTGTAATAAAACAAATAAAATGAACAGGGGCATGTTTTATGTTATTCATTTCATTTCATGTGTGAATATCCATTTTATGTGTGAACCCATTCAGGGTTTGGCTCTGCTAGATCGAAGCTCTAAACCAGAGACCATCTCACTGCTGCGAGTAGAAGATCTGCCTGAGGATACACTGGAGCGATTCAACAGCCTCTTCAGCCTGAGAGAAAAATGGACACAAGATGATATCGAACCATACATACAGTAAGTATTATTGATATTCAGACATCTTGAATCTATATTTTATTTCTCTACAAACAATAAAATGCAGTGTAGGGTTGCACATACCTTAAAGGAGAAGTCCACTTCCAGAACAATTTACAAATAATTTACTCACCCCCTTGTCATCCAAGATGTTCATGTCTTTCTGTCTTCAGTCGTAAAGAAATTATGGGTTTTGAGGAAAACATTTCAGGATTTTTCTTCATATAATGGACTTCAATTGTGCCCCCGATTTTGAACTTCCAAAATGTAGTTTCAGTGCAGCTTCAAAGGGCTCTAAATGATCCCAGCCAAGGAAGAAGGGCTTTATCTAGCGAAACAATCTCTTTTTGTTTTGTTTTTTTTTGAAAAATAAAAATTTGTATACTTTTTAAGCACAAAAGCTGGTGTAGCACAGGCTCTGGGATGCACGTTCACGACGCTACGATTCGCGTCTAAGTTTATCGTCTGTGTACTCTGGCTCAAAAAGGTAAAATATGGTGCAAAACTCTTATTTTCTTATCTTATTCTCTACAACTACAACTTCAGAATTGTCTGACATCGTTGTACCTTTTTGTTTGTAAACAGCGTTTGACTTACTTGCACTTTCTTGAGGCCCTTTCACACGGTACACGGCAGTTGCGAGTGTCTAGTTCATTTTCAATGGGAGACCGTGTTGTGAACACTGAATCAACGGCACAAAACGCTTCCACTACAAGAGAAGGCGCAAGCCGTGCAGAGATTTCACTGCTCGCCACATCCCGTGTGAAAGGGCCTTTAGTCTTTGTGCGTTCAATTTGTAAACACTGGTCTGTAGTTACGCCTACGTTGGCGGGTGACCTTTCGACGTGATTCAATAGTAAGTAGTGTCGTGGACGCGCATCCCAGAGCCTGTGCTACACAAGCTCTTGTGCTTAAAAAGTATACAAATTTTTATTTTCCAAAAAAATCGACAGACCGTTTCACTAGATAAGACCTTCTTCCTCGGCTGGGATCATTTAGAGCCCTTTGAAGCTGCATTTCAGCTGCATTTAAACTGATTTTGGAAGTTCAAAATCAGGGCACCATTGAAGTCCATTATATGGAGAAAACCCCTGAAATGCTTTCCTCAAAAACATCAATGCTTCACGACTGAAGACAGAAAGACATGAACATCTTGGATGACAAGAGGGTGAGTAAATTATTTGTAAATTGTTGTTCTGGAAGTGGACTTCTCCTTTCATTTATGTTCCAAAGATGAACAAAGTTCTTACAGGTTTGGAATGACATGAGGATGAGTAATTAATAACAGAATTTGTCATTTTTGCGTGAACTAATCATTTTCAGAAGTTTCAGAAGACTAGAATATTACAGAAACATCCCTCAAACAATTATTTTTCTTGAACAGAGATCTGTGTGGAGAGAAGCAGACCACTGGATCTCTCCTGACCAAACATGCACGTTCATCTGTGCAAAACGGTGTTAAGGTGTTCAATTCTAGAAGGCCTTTGTCAAATTAACATTAAAAGTAATTTTAAAGCCACTGACTGTTGCCTTATGTTGTGTCAGAAATAATAAACACATTGTTATACTATGTATCTTAGTGTGAATTATTTTTACACTATTGACAGAAGCCTTAATATAACTCGTTTACTGTTTCTTTGTTAGCTTTCAGGACTAGCCTGTATGCAAAATGGAAGTGTAACTCCAACATGTTAATAATATTATTTTATGTTCTTTGTTTTTTTTTTTGTTTTTTGTTTTTTTTTTTTTTTTTTTTTTTTTTTTTTTTTTTTTTTTTTTCACTTTTCTTGCATATACAACATTTTTTTTTTCGTAAGTATTCTGATCATGCCAAAAGTATTAATAATATCAATAACTTTTTTTTTTTTTTTTTTTTTAATAAAATGTCTGTTTGCTAAAAATAATCGCACATTACAGGTGTAAAAGCCTGCATTACAGTATATTTTGAAATGGGGAGAAAGTTTTGTGTTCTAAGTTCTTTTAAAGGAGAAGTCCACTTCCAGAACAAAATTTACAGATAATGTACTCACCCCCTTGTCATCCAAGATGTTCATGTCTTTCCTTCTTCAGTCGTAAAGAAATTGTTTTTTGAGGAAAACATTTCAGCATTTTTCTTCATATAATGGACTGCTATGGTGCCCAGAGTTTGAAGTTCCAAAATGTAGTTTAAATGAGGCCTAAATGCATTTGTAAACTATCCCAGCCGAGGAAGAAGGGTCTTCTCTACCGAAACTATCATTTATTTTCATTTTAAAAAAAAAAATTCAATTTAAATACTTTTTTAATCTCAAATGCTTGTCTTGTCTTGCTCTCCCTGAGCTCTGTGTATTCTGGCTCAAGACAGTCAGGGTATGTCGAAAAAACTCCAATTGTATTTTCTCCCTCAACTTCAAAAATCACTTCAAAATCATCCTACATCGCTGCAGAAGTACCGGCCTAGTCTTTGCCAAGTGAGCATGCAAAGAGGATCAAAAACCCTTAACAAAAAAGGTAAAACTGCGATATATGACAATTTTGAAGTTAAGGGGGAAAAAAAAGATACTGTCTTGAACCAGAATACACAAAGTTCAGGCAGAGCAAGACAAGATGAGTGTTTGACATTAAAAAAAAAAAAATAACTGATCGTTTCGCTAGATAAGACCCTTCTTTCTCCACTGGGATCATTTACAACCGCATTTGGGATCGTTTGAAGCTGCATTTAAACTGCATTTTGGAAGTTCAAACTCGAAAAACATAATTTCTTTATGACTGAAGAAAGAAAGACATGAACATCTTGGATGACAAGGGGACAAGGGGGTGAGAATATTATCTGTAAATTTTTGTTCTGGAGGTGGAGTTCTCCTTTAAGTGTGAAAATATGTATCTATATGGTCTGGAAGACATTCAGACAATAATGTCTCACATCATGCTTATCACATTTTTTTGGTGGTACCTTTTGCACAGTACTGTATATGCTGTATATACTGTATAACTTCCTTTTAGATTGGCTGGCTATGCATATATAGGTAATTCACACCAACTCACATATCAACTATCAAGCAAAAGCTTCAGCAAGGATCGTCATTTGATTGGACACAGATTTTTCACCATGGTAATGTATTTTTTCCTAATGGTCTTTATTTCTGTCTTCCCATTGACAAATATGTTTTCTACTTGTTTTCCACTTTATTTTTTTGAAATCCCTTTAACTACTGTTAAATTAATAATGTGGTACAATGCACTTTTGCACATACACGTTTTCACATTGTACTTATTAAAAAATGTCTGCATGTAATTGCACTTGTAATTCATTTCTGTAATTACATGCATAATTACATCTACAACCATTTTTTTTTACATAGTAAAGACATCTGACATAATGTTTGACCTTTATTTTCCATTATACACTGACCAAAATTATAAACACTTGTTTTCTCCCCCATTTGTCATGAGCTGAACTCAAAGATCTAGGACTTTTTTTATGTATGTGAACAATGTGAACACAAAATTGAGTTATATGAATAACTCAATTTTGACAAAAATGTCAGATAGAACCTCATAATTCTAAGGTGATGTTTTGTTATTATTAAATAAATACATTATAAGATTATAGGCTCTCTGATTATGCCAAAATACACATCCATAATTCAGACTTACTTTTTAAATAAAATGTCTATTTGCCAGAAATAATCACAAATGACAAATTACGTTTAAAAGTCTGCTTTACAATAATATAATTTAAACTGGGTAGAAAGTCTTGCATTCAAAAACACACTTTTAATAGTACATTCAGCTCAACTACTACAAAGGTGAAGAAAAAAGTGTTTTAGAGCAAAGTGATTTGAGGCGTAAAGTTGGAGATAGAAATGTATAAGGGCAGCAGAAAGTAGGTTAACTGTTAAATGAAGTGTGAAAAATCTAGGGCTGCCCCCTAATAGTCGACTAACCGTTAGTCGACGAGAAGAGGCTTTGTTGACCAAAATTTTATTAGTTGCAGAAAAAAAAAATTCCACAGAAGGTGCCAACGTCAAGCAGTCCGTGATGGACAAATCGTTGAAGTCTGGTCTATGTGGTAATACAGTACATCAGGCAGGTCATCCAAATGCTCACATATCATTCATCGACCTCAAATATGGCTTTTCATCTGAAATGTGTAAGTAGTAGCAACCTTACATGGCCACTCATTCTAATGTTAGCCTAGAAAAATGTGTGCTATTCAAGTGTCTGTGCGGAGTGTGGAAGCTGAACAGCAGCACACTCATTGTATGACCAATGGAGGCGCCGGTGTGGTCACTTGCTCTTTAAACACTCCATTTGTGGTCATACAGATAAAAGTAATACATCTTTCAAATCTGTAAAGACTCTACATTTACTTGTGTGGACAAAAAAAACGTGCTTTTGTAAAATAATGCAAGCAAACAGGATGCGCTTTCTGCCGTCTCGGTCTCTGTGAACTTGAGTGAAACAGACATGAAAAATATAGGTTATCTATAGAGACTGAAATGTCTACTTTTAAATGAACCAATTTAAATAGAAAATAAATATTCTCAGATTATATAATCCGTATGAAACATATAGATGCATCACTACTGCGGAGATAACGGGTCGCTGGCTTCATCTCTGAAGCCAAAAACAAAGAAGGCACTTGTTTATAAATAAATGATTAAAACGTTAATGTAGTCTCCTTGCTGTTTTTCCCTGCAACATTCATAATTATTATGTCTGCTGGCGCACTGTGGCTTTTTTTGGTGGGCGTTTTAGCACTTATCAGGCTATGTAGGCAATTAAAGGCTCATTATTATGATTTATATGGTTTATTACACATGCAACTAACAGTCGAGTAGTCCATAAATTAATGACTACTAGTCAACCAGAAAAATCGAGGGCAGCCCTAGAAAAATCTACAAAAATTGATCAATGTTGTTGTAGTTGTACTAGTCAATGGCTACAGGCAATTTGGATTACAAAGATACATTCTGAACCCCAAAAAATGAGGAACAGATTGCAAACAAAGCTTCAGTCAAATTAAATAATAATAATAATAATATAAAATTGATTAATAATAATACCTTTATCTTTTTTGTACTATATGGTATCTTTATCTTTGTTTTCTTGTTACTGGAGAAGTGTAATGTGATATATATATCCACCGTGTGGACATTTCTTATTAAAACTGCTGTCAGACATAGCAAACTTTTTTTCCCCACAAAACCAAGTAACAATTTTTTCTATCCCACTTTTTTCTGTTTAGCAAGATGTCTGTCATTGATATGATAGTTAATGCAAAGACCAGCTGTTATTCTCATTTTTGACAGCATTCAGATAACCGGAAGACGAGGATTATTGCCATTCTCAGCTAAAAGCTATACAATGTCCACCTTCTTAAATGCTGAAGTAAGCATATGGGTGAGACTTCCTGTTCTTTAGCCGCTATAGGGAAATAATGAGAAGAATAACAATGTGCAGTAAATGGTCAAATTGTTACAAACCAGTGTGCTCATAATTAAGATAATACACTAAAATAATATGGTAAGACACACCAATTAGCAATATCAAGCAGCAAGAGCTGTTTTGTACAGCTAAAAACAGCTGGGTGCTGATGAGACCGAAAGCCAAACCCATAAAATGGCAGTGCCCACTTTTCACAAGTAAATGAATACATTTTTTTTTGTTGTTGTTTTTTTCATTTATGTTACATCACTTATACTTTTTATCACTTATACAGTATTGTATATCATAAGGGTCAATTTTTTTTTTTTTTTTTTTTAAAAAGTGATGCTACTGATGTATGGTTTGTTAGGATAGGGCAATATTGGCCAAGATGCAACTATTTGAAAATCTGGAATCTGAAGGTGCAAAAAAATCTAAATACTGAGAAAATTACCTTTAAAGTTGTCCAAATGAAGTTCTTAGCAATGCAAATTACTAATCAGAAATTGTTTATATATATTTACGGTAAGAAATTTACAAAATATCTTCATGGAACATGATCTTTATTTAATATCCTAATGATTTTTGGCATAAAAGAGAAATCGATCATTTTGACCCATACAATGTATTTTTGGCTATTGCTACAAATATACCCATGCTACTTAAGACTGGTTTTGTGGTCCAGGGACACATACTGTGTGAGAAAGCTAAATTTTAAACATGAAGGACACATGTGTTTATGATGCATTACAATTTTTATTCAATAAATGATTGAATTAATGAGGAAAAAGCATAAGAAAACAATATATGTGTTTGTATACATACAGAATGCATTGTTTATGGACATCAGCAGACATCCTCACATTACTGCAGTTTCAACATTGGTTAGATAGAAATAAAAGAAGCAAAGCTACAAAGTAATATCCAGATGTCTGAATTTTGCAGGTCATGTGTCTAAACATAAAACAGGTCCTCAAAAGGAATAACGCTTGTATTTGGCATTGCTTTACTGCAGTCTGGTTTTTTATTGTCTGGTACAGCATCATTTAAATTAGCCTCAAAATGAATAGGCAGACATTTATTTTCAATTTTATCACAGCCAAGAATAACATGTTGCTCATGAGGCTCAACTCTCTTGACTTTCCTATCATTGATCTCAACAGTGAAGACCATGAGAGGCTCCTTGCTGATGCAGAGGTTCCCTCCATACACCTTTCCTCCTGACGAACACACAGCCATCACCTGTCTTGCTTGTTCAAATCGAAAGAATGACTGAATCGGCCTGTCCCAGGTTTTGATGCTGTCAATGAACTTCTGCCATTCTCTTAGTTTGTGTGGATCTTTTGGTATGCCCTTATGTAGATGTTGTTTAAGGAAAGTGTCATACGCCATCCGGTTCTTCGCTTCAGTGCAGGGCTGAGATGGATGCAGTAAGTCCAGCTCACTCAGACAAGTGTGAAACACCACAGTCAAGGTAATCACGCATGACAGCATTTTTAGGATCTGAGGACGTTTGTAAATGCAAAAATGTAATTATTTCATAACGCAGATCTGACAGGCACTGTCAGCATTAACAAGTTAAAATATTTGAATTCAAACAATGGAAAGACTCGTTCTTAATAATACAACCATAAAAAAAACACACACACAGAAGATAATAAGAAAAAACATATCACCATTTTTTGAGAAGTCCTTGTGTCCCATCAGACGATAGTCAGTGCTTTGACTGAGATGACTGAGATGTGCTGTGGGAAAAATAGTGCTAGCAGTAAGTCGAGAAGGAAGTGGTTAACTATCTTTAAGCTTCTTTTCACACTTTAAAATGAAGCACTGTGGCGTTTGTAAAAGAAGGGTTAAAACATTTTAAAACAAATATTTAACAAATCTGAAACATAGACACATATAAATACAATTTCACATTCCCAGTAACAGGAAAATGAAGAAGAAACAATCACATAAAGCATAAAGTCTAACTTTGCACAGTGAGGGGTTAAAAAAACATGTCATTCTCACCACTGACCATAGTATTACTCCGACTCAGCAGAAAATTACGCAGCATAATGTTTGAGGTTTTGAGAGTATTTAAAACTGTGAGTGTGGACCATCACCTTGTGAAAAGAGGGAAAAAAATAAAAGGTTTGTTTGGCACAGTAGGTCCATGCGTCAAAGATATATTCTCTAGTAAATTATTTCTTCCGTTATTTGTATTATAAAATGAGTCAAAGATTTCTAAAATGCATTGATCACTTCTATTCCATGTTTCCTATGCAATGATGTTAGCCAATCACAACAGTGGTTTATTCCTGACAAGCCTTAAAAGACCCGCCTTTTAAAACAGCTCATTTTAAACATCAGGGTTCAAATAAAGCAATAAGCCCTAAGAAGCTGTGGTTTACAGAGAATTTATAATAGTGTGACGATCCCTGTGCTTTCGTTATTGGGAGCTTGATGACCGGGCCTACAATTGAATCTGGTGGGCGGTTCATTGGTTGCACCTAAGTCAACCAATGAGTCAAGCCCGTATTCCTTATCAGTAGAAAATTATATGAAAAAGATATTTTATGATATTTACAATATTTATTTTACACTACACTTGAACAATGTTTATCTTACTACTTAACAGTTGGAAAAAAAAGTAATTCTTTTTTCTCTACAGTAATTCTTTGAAAATATACCAATAAAACCTAAATCAATGTATTTACAAGGTTTTAACATTTTCAAAATTGAAGTGAGATTTTTAATCAAAACTTCCAAACTGCATTTTTCGGCTTTCCTTGCAGGCCACAAATTACTGAGCAATATTTTTTCTCTCCAGTTGATCAAGTTTTTCCTTGTGTATATGACATACAGCAACACCATTCAGCTGTGTTTGTGTCATGGTACTACGAAGCCATGTTTTTAGTCTTCTGAGACCACTGAAACTTCTTTCAGCTTCTGCTGAGGACACAGGAGTGACAAGAAGCAGTCTGACAAGTGTGTCCACCTGATCAAAAAGACCACCGACTTCTGGACACATCCCATGAAGGATGCTTGCTGCTTCACTGCTGGACTGCATATTATACTTTGATCTGAACATCGCCAATTGTGTGTTAAGGGATATTTTGTCCAGTTCTGGGTACATTTGAACCACATTATCGACCAGCCCTATTAAAAGGATGTTTTCCAGATTCCTTACCATCAGCAACCCTTGCACATGACTAATGGCCAGCTGCCATTTCATTCAGAGCAAGCATTACAGATTCATACTGATTCAGTACAGCATGGATAGCACTGGAGCGAACTGTCCATCTTGTGGGACAAAGGGGCCTTATAGTTTGAAAGGATCCTTAAACAGATTTGGCAACTTCCTTGAACAAAGATTTAAATTTACCTGACTGCCCAAACAAAATGCCTAGCTCATGAACCCACTGTAAAGCACTGTGGATAACACGTGAGGCAGTACAAGCATGCTGCGTAATGAGATGTACACAATGGGCAGCACAGTGGATGTATGGGGCAAGAGGTTGTTCCTTTTTAATGATGGCCTGTGCTCCAGAATACCTGCCAACCATATTTGCTGCACCATCATATGCCTGCCCTCGTAATCCAGAAATGGGCAAATTTAAACGAACCAGCACATCTTTTACAACCTTTGCAAGATTGTAGCCACAGATACTTCATAAAGGCCACTAAACTCTTCATGAATCATCAAATCATTATCTACATATCGGAGACAAACTGCTTCTTGTTCTTTTCCTGAAACATCTTGTGTTCCGTCCACCAGTACAGAAAAATGCAACTGAGGGAGTGATCTTATTTTGTCTGTGATATCTCTGATAATAGAACTGCTCAACAAACTAAGCAGCTCATTCTGAATTTGAGCAGAAGTGTAGTCCTTTCTACCTGACAACCACTTACTGAGACACAGATCTTCTTCTGCTTTGTATTTCAGCACCTGATGAAGATTTCCCTCACTATCATCATGCCCTCTTAGGGCCAAGCCCTGCCTTGCCAACAGCTGCACAGCACCAATGATTTTTAACAGATTTGCTCTTGCTTCCTCTTGTTGTGATACCTGAATACTACACAGCTGTTCAATAAATGCTGGTTCTGTATTTTTTGCAAGGGAAGATACTTGTGTTTTAAAAGCTTTACTACAATAAAAACACAAAACACCTTCAACATGTGGATCAAAATGAAGCCATTTAAATTTGCTGTACCACTGTGTCTGAAATGAAAGGGTACGCTCTGACAGTGTCTGCTTTATGATGAATTTGAGATCATGGGTGGTTTGGTTTTGTTGCCGAGAAATGTTGATCAGAATCTGCAGAATCTTCCCTGTTCATCAAATCAGCTCTCTCTTCTCTTTGGTTCTCACATGCTTCCTCACTTTTCCTCTCATCTCCCTCTCTCTCTTCCTCTTTTTCCCTCCCTTCCTCACACATGACTGACACTTCCTCACAAACATCCTAAAAACAACAGATATAAACAGGATATAGGGGGCAGGGATCACTCATTTATTGACTCACCTGCCATTTAGATAAACAAATTCACAAGTTAGCAACCCATAGAACTACAATACAGTAGTTAACATTAGTGGAGCACAATTCCTTTATTTAATTTTATTTAACTGTTTGAACATAAAATAGAAAATGTTACCTTTTGTTTAATAGAATTAAATTGATTTAAGGAATTAAATTGATGTATATTTCCTTAAAAATATTGGCAATTATTTTCAATTAAGAAAACACTGCCTTAAAATAGTCCTCTTTTTTATAAAATCTCACCTGTACACATTCTGGAGAGGTCGCGCAATTGTCCTCCCCTCTCCCTGTCAGTGACACCACAGCCTGTCTTTCCTACAGACCAGTTAGGACATGGCAGCAATGAATTAAAAGACTAAAATTTTTATGACATAAAGCTAATTTTATTTAAAAACTTGAACATAAAATAAAAAAAAAAAAAAAAATGTTGAATTATTTAAATGTTTAAGGAAATAAATTAATGCATAATTCCTTAAACTATTGGCAATTATTTCCATTTAAGAAAACGCTGCCTTAAAATAGTCAGTCCTCTTTTTTTATATATATAAAATCTCACCTGTACACATTCTGGACATTCTGGAGAGCAATTGTCCTCCCCTCTCTCTGTCAGTGACTTCGCAGCCTGTCTTTCCTACAGACCAATTAGGACATAGCAGCAATGAATTAAAAGACTAATTTGATCAAGTATGACATAAAGCTAATTTTATTTAAAAACTGGAACATAAAATGGAAGATGCTGAATTATTTAAATGTATAAGAAAACAAATTAATGTATATTTCCTTCAAATATTAGCAATTTGTTTCACAGTAGTAATGAATTAAAAGACTAAAGTATGATAAGATATTCGTTGCAAAACAACGAACATTTGATTTGAAAGGACAATTCTACTCTGGACGCGAGCAGCACGTGGGCAACAAAAGACAGCAGAACCCAATAATCTGTTATGTCTCATTTACCAGGCGCTTTTACCCAAAGCAACAAGTAGGAAAGCATTGAACACACACTGAATTCGATGCAACGTGACGAGGTACACAGAATAGGTTCTATTGTCTTTCGACGTTAAATCATAACATGGAAACATGTGATTTGTGTCATCGCGACATTCTGTAACACATACTCACATTGTGTGTTTGAAAAAAGGATGTAATCGTCCTCTGCTTTTTTCTAGGGTGCATTTTACCCCAGACAGCCAAGTGGGTGAACGAATGAAAATTCACAAGAGCAACAAGATTTGAAGCTCATGGCAGACACCCCAGAGATTCGCGCTGTGATTGGCTAAACGTTAGTTCACTCAAATCTAATTAACAAATCAGAGAACACGGGCAGAAATATTGGCGCTAGGTCAAAAAAAGTGCGGGGGACAGAATCACCTGTTTCTAAAAGTGAGGGGGACATGTGCCCCCATCCCCCCCGGTTGCTACGCCCCTGGCTGCAAGCGCGCTGCAGGTCATGTGACAGGAACCAACCAATCAGCTTCATCCTTTTCCGTAACAACATTGAAAGCTCAGCCAAGATGGGGAAACAGCTGATAATAGCTGTACAGGGATAGACATTTTTAAATGCCTAGTTCTTTCATGAAAATCTAGATGGCGCAGGCTGACGGGTGTTAGCCTTATACCACTTGGCACAAGCTGATTGGTTCATTTTATTATATTTATAAGTATCTCAAAGGGTGTTTTTTTTCTTAAAATCTAAAGCACTTTTGTTATGCAGTCATTGCATTATGCGATGATTGGCGTGCGTGTCTTCCCGCCCCTTCTCATTTGAAAAAAAAAAAAAAAAAGCCACCAACGGTTGCCACTTGCCACTTCAACACATGAATCTTTTTGCTTTGGTCTCGTTTGTTTTCCATTGGAATAATTAATAAGGATGTTTCTTGACTGTTATCTAATAATGTATTCTCAGCAGTTTCCTACTGTATCTACACCAAACCAGAGTGATGAGTCACAGAGCTTGCGTTCAAGACTCTAGCAGATACTGGTTCCATGCGCAGGTTGTAAAATCTGGCGAGTGTATTAGGTGTAGCCCAACCTGCAGCTCTGTAGATGTCTGTTAAAGAGGCCCCATTCGCAAGAGCTGCCGAGGCAGCGACGCCCTTGTTCGCGTGCCAAGTTCCGTTGGACCGAACAGGGCTACCAGGAGAATCTGTTTTGAGTCATTCCCAACATTGCACCATGTCTGTGCAATAAGCCTCACTGGGGGATAAGCCGGAACATGATGGCCTCTGTCTGCTTTTTTTTTTTTTCTTTTGTTACCGTGAAGAACTGGCATGCAAATTCTTTCACTGTGTCGCTGAAAGGATCAATCTGGGAAATGGGGGTTCAAGAAGCGGACTTCTAACTTCCCGCATTTCTGACAGGTTAAGCCACAGGTGGTGCTCCTGGACCAACAAATTGGACATCGCCCTTCCTAAAGCCTGCGCCGCAACTTTCATAGCTCAGAGAGTGTAATCGGTCATTATACACAGTTCCTGTAGCTCTAGGTTGGAACCCCCCTCGTACAGATCTCATAACACCTTGGCCTGAATCCCCACAGGATGGCCGTGGCATGCAGGGCAGACGCAGCTTGTCCAGAAGCCGTGTAAGCCTTGCCTGGAGAGAACTTACAGGCCCTGGACGGCAGCCATGGGAGGAACCCATCAAGTGGCTGCGATTTGCAGGGAGTACACCGCAATCGCCCTCTCCGCCTGGGGAACCTCCGAAGCCCCCTTGCTGGACCCCCACCAAAGGTGGTGAAGGAGGAGGAGTTGGTATATCACATTCTGACCGTTTAGGAGCTCTGAATAATAAAATCAACCGTACTGAGACAGAATAACAAACTCATCTGGAAGCTTGATCAAGGGAGGTGCCTTGTACCCGGAAGTAGAAAGACCGAAACAGGAAACAGTCGAGGTGAGCCGCGGCTTCACGTAAAAGCACACGGCTCATGATCAAAGCGCGCCCATGATCATGTTTTCGCAAGCATATCTCAATACTGAACACAACAGTCGTGTCGATCGTTTGGGGAGGTAAGCCGCAACCAGAAGGACACGGAGGGAAAGGCATGTTTACCAACACACAATCCCAACCGCGCCAGCTCTTTTAGAGAAATTGCTCTTTTAGGAGGAAGATTGCTCTTCAGGATCGCCGTCGAAGCATCCAGGGGAACTCTCACAACACTTATCTGTGTTTGAGAAGGGAGAGACGGCTACTTGCACCATAGATCCAACGACCAAGAGGTACAGCTTCTCACGGAGAGACGCTGCATTCTGCTCTGAAAGAACAGAACGAGTGAGCAAAGCACGCACTGCCCTACTTATACCCGGATACCCGGGGCTTTGGAAGAATTCTGAAGCTCTACCACAGCTTAATTATAACCATGCATACTTTTTAATGCTCTTGTGAATGTTTTAGTAGTATTGTAAAATAATTGCCTTTTCTGTTTTTCTGTCTTTGCTGTTTTTTGGATACGAAGCTGAGAAGTCTGCACAGGCCCAGGAATTATACCATTTTATCCTGATCTATTTAACTTTTTTTTTAATCCAGTTTTTATCTGGTTTTGTTTTATATTTTGTTTTACCCAATAGAAATAAAAATAGAAAGAGTTGGAGTAGTTTAAAAGTTGATTTTGCACATTATCACATTAACTTTATCCAGAGGAATTAATAAAAAAATATAAATGGGGCCCAGTTCTCACCCACTGTGGTCCCACAAAAACCCCATATAGGGGCCATTTGTGGATCCAGTATGGTCACACATTTGGGCCCCATAAGGGTTCTGTAAGGGTCCCGTCAGTTTTGTATTCTGCACGCGGCTCATATGTTCCGCTTTCCACTCAAATTTAAAAGCTGCTGTCGGTTAATGATGATCTGATGGATGAACTCACAGCTCAATTGGACTCTTGTCGTGTCAGGAAATGGTAATACTTTCAGTTTTATGAATGTCACCATCTCTGATATTGCTTTGGTCTCTGTTGCTATGGTTACTCATAAGGAATACAGGCTTGACTCTCGTTGCACATTCATACAGACAGTATTCGAAAAGCGACAGTAAGCTGCTGTGTGAACCGGACATTTCGAGACTCACACACTAAATGAAAAAGTTCAACCGGAACTCCACAGAGGGCCATGACATCTAGGCCTACCTGCAAGACATCAACTTTCACCTGGAAATGAGACCTCATGTGACTGACCGAGACAGGCTATACAGTCATGGTCAAAAATATCAGCACCCTTGTAATTCAGTCAGAAAATGCAACACTTCTCTCAGAAAATTTTTCCAATTGCAAATGTTTTCGTATTCACGTGCTTATTGTTTTTGTTTGCACTGCAACAACACAAAAAACAGAGAAGAAAAGTCAAAGATAACCTCCCGGGACGTGGACAAAAGAACAAAATTAATGAAAAATTACAATGAAGGATTGTTCAAATGTTGGATAAAGAACCCTGATTAACTTCCAAACAAATTCAAGCTGATCTGCAGACACAGGGTACAACAGAGTCAGCTCACACTAATCGTCGCCATCTGAATGAAAAGGGACACTATGGTAGGAGACCAAAGTAGGACACCAAAGGCATAAAAAGGCAAGACTGGAGTTTGCCAAAACTTATGTGACAAAACCATAATCCTTCTGGGAGAATGTACTGTGGACAGATGAGACAAAAGTAGAGCCTTTTGGTAAAGGACATCATGGCACTGTTTACAGAAAAGAAATGAGGCCTTCAAAGAAAACAACACAGTCCCTACAGTCAAACATGGTGGAGGTTCAAAGATGTTTTGGGATTGTTTTACTGCTTTTGGCACTGGATGCCTTGAATGTGTGAACGGTATCATAAAAACTGATGATTACCAAAGAATTTTGAGGTACAACATAGTGGCCAGTGTCGAAAAGCTGCGTCTCCACCAGAGGTCATGGGTCTTCCAGCAGGAAAATGACCCGAAACACACGTCAAAAAAACACTCAGAAATGGTTACAAACAAAGCGCTGGAGAGTTCTGAAATGGCCAGCAATGAGTCCAGATCTGAATCCCACAGAACACCTGTGGATAGATCTCAAAACAGCAATTGGGAGAAGACATCCTTCAAATCTGAATAACCTGGAGCAATTTGCAAAAGAAGAGTGGTCCAAAATTCCAGTAGAGAGGTGTAAGAAACTCATTCATGGTTACAGGAAAGCGATTGATTTCAGTTATGTTTTCCAAAGGGGGTGCTACCAAATATTAAGTTAAGGCTGGCAATAATTTTGTCCAGTGCATTTTTTGGGTTTTGTGTGGAATTGTATCAGATCAACAATTTTCTGAGAGAAGGGTTGCATTTTCTGACAGAAGTGCACGGGTGCCAATATTTTTGGCCATGACTGTACCTCCTAAGAAACTGTGCCAGCTACTGTGCGAGGTCCTGATTGAAGAGTTTACAGACCCAGAGTCTGAACAAGGATGTGAACTTTAAAAGCCTCTTCCTAAGAAATCTGCACCCTAGAGTCAGCCATTACCTAGGTGTCATAGCCTGTCCTCACACATGACCATCCAACAGATGTGTGAACTAACACAGACAAAACAGACAAAAGATGGCCTCAAAGAATGGTTACAAAGTATTCATCTACTCAAATTCTGTCACCAAAGACTCAAGACTTGCACTGGAAGACACCTATGGCATCACATGACCAAAGTTCTCTAACACAAGCACAGAGAATGTGACCCCCATGTCTAGAACAGCTATCAGACCAAACACTGGGAAAAGCCATGGGACTAGCCAGGCTTCTGAAGAAACCCAAAAGATAAGAACAAATGGAAAGGTAATTGGACATCCAAGAGCAATCTGCGTAGGTAAGCAACAACAAAACCCACCTTAGCACCACTCAGACAAGCACAGTACTAAGTCCGCACAAGAACAAGACAGCCTATCATCAGAAGACTTGGAACAAGTCATGAAACAATTAAAAGAATTCCTTGAAAACCAGCTAAACTTAAACAGAATTTGCAGCTGTGACAGGGTCAGGAAACAGCTTCTGCCTGTGGTCTGTATCCAAAAGCAACACCCACAAACATCTGAGAAATTTATAAGCTCCGGTGAAGGTCCTTTTCACAGATCACTCTGTATCACTCTGAAGGTAATGTACTGTCTTCTTTGCTCTCATGCTATGGAAACTACTAGACAAATCAGTTTTAAAGTTTGTTAGCATTCTTACTGTATATGGAGAAATCCTAAATAATAAAAATGTACACTTTATTTCATCAAGGCTTTAAGAATTCCCTTTTTCCTGTTCTTTTTTATTGTAGCTCTCAGCTTAAGTGTTCTCTTGAAGATGGCAGTCAAAATCATCCTGATGCTCAGCCTTCATCTGTGCCTGGCTCATCTAGAATTGGATTACAGACCTCCAGCGAAAAAGCCCTGCACACGTACATTCAAATGGAATCAAAAGACAATTTCCAAAAAAGAAACATCTGCCTGGGAATCTCCCAGAAACATTGGAGGTTAAGGTGTGGAGTGAATTCCTGAAGGAAAAAAAACTCTGCAGTGATGCAAAAAGATCTGTACAAAGCTTTTTTGACTTAAAACAAAAGAATGAAGTGGAAAAAGTCTGCACTTCAGCTGGAGGCAAGGTCTTTACACTGGGCTCCAATCTGTGTATTAGCAAGAAATCATTCACTTTCTTTGAAGTTCAGGTGGATATTGATAAGTGTAAGGTCTTTAAAGTTAGCAATGTTAGCCAACACATCATTCTAGGCTGTGACAAGTTTGGACATCACATATGTCTGCCTGTTCATTTTGAGTTCAACAAACTAAATGATAAATCGAAGGAAGGAAATAAAGATTGTAATTCTGCAGAATATCAGGATCTCCTGTACTAAAAAGAAAAACGTGTCACGGCGTGGTGTGCGGGGAATGAGGAAGAAGAGCGAGGAGATCCAGGACATGCACATTTATTAAATAATCCACAGTATGAACAGGAACAGCAAGGAATCCACACAACGCAAAAATACAACTGAATGACAAAACTAAATGACAAATAATGACTTTAGAATGACAATACAAAAACCGACAAACAAACAAACTGTGAAACCAACCAAACTTAAATTCACAGACTAATCAGGGGGAGACAGGTGAAATCGATTAAGCAGTGACATAATAATTAGAGACGAACAGGAAAGACCAAATAAGGGCATACATGGGGAAAAACACACAAAACAGTCCACAGGGGTGTGACAAAACGTGTAGCCCAATAGGAGCATGTGTCTTTTTCTTTTGAATTAATTTTGTATTATCAACTTCTGTATTCTTAAATTAGTATGTGCTGTCATTTATTTTTCTGTCAAAATGTTCTTCAATATGTTTTTATATTATAAGATACCGTTGGACTAAAAATGTATTTTCAGTGTAAATCCATTTTAAAAATTAAAGGGTTTGTTCACACCAAAATGAAATTCTGTCATTATTTACTCACCCTCATGTTGTTCCAAATGTGTAAGTCCTTCGTTCATCTTTGGAACACAAATTAAGATTTGATATTTTTGATGAAATCCAAGAGCTCTCTGACCCTCTGTAGACAGCAAGGGTAAAAATCCAAAATAAAAAGTCCTAAAATCCAATAACAATTTGATTTTAAATATAATTTTTTCAGCCATTTGATGGAGGAGGTGGAAGGTAAAGAAAAAGGTTTCATAAAAATTCCCATATATTTTGCTGCTGACTACATATAGCAGGGGTGGTGAACGCCGGTCCTGGAGAGCCGCAGCCCTGCGTAATTTTGCTTCAACCCTAATCGAACGCACCTGAACAAGCTAATCAAGGTCTGAAGGGTTACTAGAAAGCAACAGGCAGGTGAGTTTTAATTAGGGTTGGAGCTGAACTCTGCAGGGCTGCATTAATTACCTGGTAGAAGCTAGCTGCATGGGATAAATGCTAGCATGGACAGGTTGAATGTAAACATCCTCAAAAACCAATAAAACTACACCAGATACTATACAACTATGCCGTGTGTTGTAAAATGTTGGTAGCCAGGATTATGATACTTAAATTATGAAACATCAAGGTTCTTGATGTGGGCCTGAAATGCCTGAGTGGGTTTGAGAATGATACCCAGATTTTAAATAGTTTGATCAATGCACGTCACACGCACATGAGTTATTTTCCCAAGGATTTGTGGTCCACACAATCAAATGACCACTCCAGTTTATTTTAATTTGTGAAAAATCTGCATGGACATACAGGTGCATCTCAAAAAAATTTAATATTGTGAAAAAGTTCATTTTTTGTTTGTAACTTATTTCAAAATCTGAAACTTTCATATATTCTAGAATCATTACATGTAAAGTAAAATATTTCTAAAGTTGTTTTTAATTTTGGATTATTAGAGCTTACAGCTCATGAAAGTCAAAAATCCAGTATCTCAAAATATTAGAATATTTCCTAAGATCAATCAAAAAACGGATTTGCAAAACAGGAAAGTTCAAGTTTTTTAAAGTATGTACATTTATGCATTCAATACTTGGTCGGCAGCACAAATGACAGCAAATGACTTGCTCCTAGCATGATTTACAGCATCAGTGAGGTGTGGCATGGAAGCGATCAGCCTGTGGCACTGCTGAGGCACTAGTGAACCTTCAGCTCATCTGTATATTGTTGAATCGACTATTTCTCATCTTTCTCTTGAAAATGTCCCATAGATTCTCAATGGGGTTCAGGTCAGGCCAATCAAGCACAGTAATATCATGGTCAGCAAACCACTTGGAAATGGTTTTGGCACTGTGGGCAGGTGCTGCTGAAAAAGGAAATCAGCATCTCCAAAAAGCTTGTCAGCAGACGGAAGCATAAAGTGCTCCAAAATCTCCTGGTAGACGGCTGCATTTACTTTGGACTTGATAAAACACAGTGGACGAACACCAGCAGACGTCACAACACCCCAAATCATTACTGACTTCAGAAACATCACACTGGACTTCAAACAGCTTGGATTCTGTGCCTCTCCAGTCTTCCTCCAGACTCTGGGACCATGATTTTAACATTTCAAAATTTACTTTATCTGAAAAGAGGACTTTGGACCACTGAGCAACAGTCCAGTTCATTTTCTCCTTAGCCCAGATAAGATGTTTCTGTTTCAGAATTGGCTTGGTAGCCCTTTTCCTGAAGACATCTAAACGTGGTGACTCTTGATGCACTGACTTCGGCTTTAGTCCACTCCTTGTAAAACTCTCCCGAGTGTTTGAATCGGCTTTGCTCGACAGTTTTCTAAAGCTTGCAGTCATCCCTGTTGCTTGTGCACCTTTTCCTACCCAATTTCTTCCTTCCAGTCAACTTTGCATTTAATATGCTTTCATACAGCACTCTGTAAACAGCCACCCCTTTCAGTAATGACCTTCTGTGACTTACCCTCTTTGTGGAGGGTGTCAATGACTGTCTTCTGGACCATTGCCAAGTCAGCAGTCTTCCCCATTATTGTGGTTTCAAAGAACAAGAGATACATGGAATTTATACTGTAGGGATGGACATTTAATGAAACTCAACTGTAAATATTATAATATTTTGAGATACTGGATTTTTGACTTTCATGAGCTGTAAGCTCTAATAATTAAAATTAAAACAAAAAAAAAAAAACTTTTTTTTTTACTTTACGTGTAATGAATCTAGAATATATTAATGTTTCAGTTTTTGAAATAAGTTACAAACAAAAACTGAACTTTTTCACAATATTCAGGTTTTTTTTAAATGCACCTGTACTTAAGTTTTGTGTAAATCTCAAGGTAATGAAATGAAAAGTGTAAAATAGGACAGGATGTGTTTGAGTTCTATGCTTTGTGTCTGGTCTCGTCAATGAGTATGTGTGTTCCTACCTTCCTTTTGTGGATTTAAACATCAGAGGTTTTAAATCTTCTTTTTGTTTTTAAAACTACTGTTTGTGCTTCAAAAATCTACTGGTCACATTGCCAAGTATCAAAATATCAGTGTGAGACATAAACGACATGGAATTTATCTTACAGCAACAGACTGATTATTTAACTGAAATCTGATCAAATGGCTAATCAAAAAATGTTAGTTATTAATAGGCCCAATTTATGTCACATCACAAATTTGAGTGTCTACTGCACATAGGCCTATTTTTGTATATTCTCTGTGTTGACTTGACTGGATGCTATAACATCACAATTTTCGTGAAAACAGCTATAGGCATGCACAGATTATTAAATTAATTGAATTTACAGAGTTAAGGAAAGACAGACTAAATGGTGGTGTGCCACTTCCTTTTGACACTTTTACCATCTACCCTAACTCATGTAAGACCACCAAAAAAAAAAAAAAAAAAAAAAAAAAATCACATACACACTGTAGCATCTGGACCAATCAGACATACAGTTATTTGTTACATTTAACAAACATTCTTTAAAACCAACAACCCAGCTATATGCTGGAGTTTTGAAGACAACCCCCCAAAGCAACTAACACCCCAAAAGGGCTTAGTTGCCAGGGTGACCATCTGATATCACTGGTTTTATTGCCTCAAGGAATGCAAACGGAGCACACTACATTTCTCTATAGGAAAGACACAATGCCTATAGAAATGGACTCTTTCCTATTCATTCACAGACAAACCTTTCTTTGACCTTCCTATCACACACAGCCCAGGTCACTGTGTACAGTACTACTGCATTGTATCTTAATTTTGTCTGTTGTATTTGTATTTGTCTTTCTACTGTTTTATGCATGCATTACGATAGATGACTAGTCATATAACCCACCTATGTCATGTTTGGACTCTTTTAATTCATATTTTGATGATATAAAAGATGGTGTAAATTAGATGTCGATACCCATGTAACATATTAGTGTTTTAAGAAACCTTAGTAGTTTTTGCATCAACACCCAATCGAATTACATATGCAAAATACCATGCTCACAGACAAAGAGTCGTAAACTTTCACTCCAAAGGTGAAAGTTACCATTGGTTCGCGGACCTCCTGGAGGCGCAGCCTCCAGAGAGCTTAAAGGCATCGCCTCCCTCTCCCCTCTGGCTTCCTCTTCTCTGTCTTCTTCGTCTGCAACATCTTCCGATTGCTGCCCGTGTGGAGGAACCCACAGGGAGCCTGAGCCGGCACAGGGCATGCCCGACAGGCCCAACATACAGAGCTGTGGCTCTCGACCACAAAGTTCCACTCAACCCTGGAATTCATCTTCATGACTCGCCTCAGCCAGTCAGTGGTTCTTGGAGAACCTAAGAAGATGAGCTAGAACTCTTCAGGACTTCCCTAAGCGTGCGCCAGGCCTTGCGGCCTTGTCTTTCCATTTCCCAAAGATCACAGGACTTCAGCTGGGTCCCTCTCAGCTCTTGGTTCTTCTTCACTTTTCACATGGGAAGAAACTCCCAGTCACCAACGAGTCAGGACATCTTTGGAATTCATCACTCTTCAGACCCGGAAGAACGTGATTGCAATTCCAAAACCACCACTGCTCCAACCATCAAGACTTTCAGAGACTGCATTTGGACACTTGTTCGACGACCAAGGCAATGCAAGTATCGTACACTTAACTAAACAAACAGAGGTTTAGTATAAGCTGTAGACAGCACTGATGTTTTCACAGCAGGTGGTTAACTGACTCTTTTCATAGCTTAATTTCCTTGTCTTTCTCTAACTGCTTCTCACTGACCATTCCCGCATGTATGAGTGATTTCATGTTTGTTTGTTTAGATTAGTTATATGTTAGTCCTTCATTAATAAACTATTGTGCACAAATTACATGAGTTTTGATTCTGATTCTGCCTTGCAAATGAATGTCCCTTTACGATTCCGATTCGAGCTACATGCTCTAATGCAGTGGTACTTTAAGAAAATAATTTTCTGTGGCCAAGAAAATATCATTTCTTAGAGTTGATATAAAGATTATACTGAATGTTCGCTGAGCGAACAGATTAGTTGAGGGAAAATTGATTCTGCTACAGTTACTACTGGCAGCTGATATAAGTAATTGCAATTAATCATAATTAATTGTAATTATTTATATACATTTCCCTTTGAGGTAAATCGCGACGACACACTCTAACAAAAGTGAATCGGCAGCATCTGATCTGACTGCACACTTCTTATACGTATACATTATCTAGTAGGTACATGACATTTTCTTCTCTGTATGAAATAACAACAGATTCTGAAATGCTGTCAATTATATTCATCTTGACTCTTACACTTTACACTTGTCTGAGTGAGCTGGACAAGCTCATCTAGGCTAAGTCTTGCACTAAAGTGAAGAACCAGAACTGTTACGGCACTTCGCCAACATCTGCACAAGGACATCCCAACTGATCTATAGAAAATAAAATGGCAGGAGTCCATTACAAAAAAAGAATAGGAATAGGAATAGGAAGAAACAGACTTTCTTCCCTTTTAATGAATCAGAGAGTGTCATAGCTGTGTGTTTATCAGAGGAAAGATGAACATCTGAAGATGAACTGTATCAGGTTTGGAGGAAGTCAGATGTCTAGGACGAGTAGCTTTTTCACATAATGTCGAAAATAAAACTAATCGAATATTGTGTTTATGTGTGAAAAATCGTGTGATATTTGAAGGCGTAAATCCCGACAATGCCACACAGAGGCTGATTTCATGCAAATTTCTCACAGACATCTAGAGCCAAACAGGCCTATCGGGTTTCATTCCGATCAGCAATCGTTAACATCATCTAATAGGTGCTTAAAATTAATTGGCTGATGACAGCCATGTTTTTCAAGATATGCCAGTGCCCTCATAGATATGAATGGGACCTTGGACAAAGACACTGCATGCTGAATTTCAAGTCAATCAGACTAATGGGTGCGTAGTTACAGCCATTTTCATGTTTGGTTTTTTTTCTGTTATAGCACCACCAAGTGGTCAAACTCCCCAATTATTGTAATTTGACCAAAGATTGAGTTCATTCATATGTGTTCTGAGTTAGGTGAAAATGTAGTCCTGCAATGTAGTCCAGTGTTGTTTTGGACCTCACTAACTTTATTTATTTATTTATTTATTTATTTTTCATACAATAAAATCCAGTGTAATTCATTGTTGTTTTGGACCTCACTAACTTTTTTTATATTTATTTATTTATTTGTCCTACAATGAAAGCCAATGTAATCCAGTGTTATTTGGGCCTCACTTAAATTATTTTCTTTATTTAATTATTTATTGTAGCTAAACCTTTTGCACAGTACTATGTGTACAAACAGTTACTAGCTTCCTTGTTGAGTGGGTGTCTATGCATAAGTAATTCACAGCAACTCACATATTAACTTAGCAAAAGCTCCAGGAAAGATCACCACTTTTCTACCATGGTAATGTATTTTTTCCTAATGGTCTTTATTTCTGTCTTCTATTGATAAATATGTGTTTTTTTGTTGTTGTTTGTTTTTTTAATTAATGTATATTTCACATTATATTATATTATATTCTAACTACTATATCTATAACTACTAGGTTTATAACTTTTTTATATAGTAAAGACATCAGCTTAGGTTTAACCTTTATTTTCCATTATATTTCTGAAACTAAGCAAAAACAAGTAAAATAGAATAGAAATAGAATTTTTGGTTTGAAGTGCATCTACAAACAATAAACTGCAAACAGTGAATCTGAAATCTGACATTTTGATCTTGCATAAATACCCTCAGATCCTAAAAAAGCTGTCATTCTTGATCATCTTGACTGTGGTGCTCCACACTTGTCTGAGTGAGCTGGACATGCTGCATCCATCTCAGCCCTGCACCAAGCGAAGAACCAGAATGCACATGACACTTTCCTTAAACACCACCTATGTAAAGGCACACCAAAGGATACAGACTTAGGACAACTGCAGAAATTAATTATTAGCATCAACACCTGGAACAGGCCGATTCAGTCAGTCTTTCCCTTCAAAAGGTGATAAATATGAGGGAAACCTTTGCATCAGCAAGGAGCCTCTCAAGTTCTTCACTGTTATTATCAACAGAGGAATAAGAAAGTGATTTGAGAGGTAAAAGAGTAAGTTAGAGAGAGAAATGTAAGAGGGGGGCTGTGGAAAGTTAACATGAATGTGTGGGGCTGCTTGTTTCACAGTGTGAAAGGTCAAGATGTGTTATTTCCAATGAATATTAAAGTGTGACAATAAGTGTGAATATGGTCTGGAAACAGTTAACCACTTCCTTCTCAAATTACTCCCATCTTTTTTTTTTTTTTTTCTTTTTTGCTTCTGTGGAACAAAAGAAGCCTTACAAATTCTTCACCTTCTGAGATCTATGATAAGAAGCAGGTCAAAAGTAAAACATCAGCAACAGCATGTTATTCTTGGATGTGATCAAAAAAAAAATAATAATAATAATAATCATAATAAATAACAATAACAATGCTACATGTACATCAGATAATAACAAACCACACAGCAATAATAATCATTATTCCTTCAAAAGTGCTGTTTCAAGTCAGGATTCATGGCCTGCAAAACTGTGATCTCTGAATGTTACTTTTTAGCTTTGCTCATTTAAATAAACCATTGTTAAAATGTAAAATGAGGGTGTTTGCTCATATTCATGAATGACACTCATTCTTTCTATATGCCGTTCCACTAATTCTGAAAATAAAGACACTTTCCCCCTGGCTTTTAAATCATTATTTCTTAATATTACTGTCACAATAAATTATATGATTCCATAGAAAGTTAAAGAAACGCTATGCTCTGTTTCTGTTATATTCTCCTAATCATCAGGTCCAGGTCCAGAATCCATCGAAGTTCTTTCTGCGCCACCTGGTGAACATCTCGTATCAAAACTGCTGTCGAACTGTTCCCACAAAACCAGGTAACAACTTTTTTTTTTTCTATCACACTTTTTTATGTCTAGTATGGAAGCCCCTTTGCGCCACTGAATAAAAATAAAAAAAGATGTGACTTTTTTCCGTAGTTACAGCCATTTTCATGTTTTTTTTTCCTGTTATAGCACCACCAAGTGGTCAAACTCCCCTATTATTGTAATTTGACCAAAGATTGAGTTCATTTATATGTGTTCTGAGTTAGGTGAAAATATTTAATTCCATTCAAAAGTTACAGCCATTTTAGTAAATTGTTTATCTAAAAATTATTTTTCCTTTATATTTATTTATTTATTGTTTTTTTTTGTTGTTGTTGTTGTTGTTTTGTCCTACAATGAACTTATACAAGTATCATTATAAAAGGACGTAAGTTATTAACTTTTTTTAATTTCACATTTAAAAATATAGTGTTTAATCATTTCTATACATTTATTCAAATGAAAAACTTAAAAATAAGTAAGCAGGTATGACCTGCAATATTCTAGATACATGTATATTTAGTAAAGAGCCATACAGGTACCTAGTGGGTAAACCATGGCATTACAAAAAAAATGATTTCTTTTCGCACCACAAAATTCTAATCTCTAATTTGCTTCTTTGCACTGGAATTTAAAACCTTTTTCTCTGTTTAACCTTAAATACCACACTAATTGTAATAAAATATATATATATATATATTTATATTAAGTCATTAATGGAACATAATTATTGGACAAACAAATAGTATTTAGTACTAAATGATCTCCTTAAAATATTAAATAAATATTATTGAACTAAGATACAGAACATGTATGGTCACATTATAAGTAAGCAATACCGGAGGGATAAATACAAGAAAACCATATTAACCCATATTAAACGAAAATTAACCATGGTTTTACTATAGTAAAAGTGTAGTAACCATGTTTTTTTGGTGCATTGATTACCAGTTTAACCACAAATACCATGTTTAATGGTACTACATGTAGCAAGACCTTGGTTAATTCGTGGTTACCATGGTTTTTTGGTTCTATTTGTAATAAAACCATGTTTCATTTTCGTACGGGTTGCTTCCACTCTCCAGAATAAAATTATACTGTAAATGTCATCGACGTAAAAAATCAATCATAATAAGCTGTAATAGTTACCAAAAATTGCTGCAAATACCTGTATAGTGAAGCTGTCGTCTCTATCCTACTTAAACACATTCAAATACACTGTCCGCGCTAGTTTATTTGCAGAGCTCCGTGAATCACGTGACCGCGTAACAGCGACCTCGACGAGATCAAAGGTGTGTTCGACTCCATCAACGGCTACAGACGGCGATCAACGAGAATAACCGAGAGCAGTCGGGGGTGGAGTTAAAAACGAAGGCGTCAAGTTCTACACTAGGCTTGTTTGGTATGAGCAAGTTCTGAATCGTTCACCGGTCATCACCGCAAGATGCATGCCGGTTAGAAATGAGTCCGAATTACGTCCGTCTTGCTCTGATGTGCTGACGTGTGCCAAAAAACTCTAGCGACGGCGAGGCGGCTGTGTCGGATTGAGCAGTCGGGCGCAGTAGCTCTCCACCGACTGCGCTGACCAAAAGCACGATGGGAAACGCCTGGATGACGACACCGCTTAAAGCTCATTGGTTCAGACAACAGTGATGTTGTCGTTTTCTAAAATGTTTTATTTTTTAATCTAGTATCATGTGATTATGTGTTTAAATTATGCATGAATATTCCCAAACACTATGCCAGTGCGATCTCTGCGTGAGATGAGTGTTGTCATATTTCTATAAAAATCTAAAATACACGTTTGTATTAAAGTAAAAATGGATGATAACTACGCCTTTCGTATGGAATTAAATAGCAAGCACTTTGAGTTTCTTGTTCATTTTGATATAAAAACAACAGAGCTTAAATTATATCATGTTTATCAACAACACAGCACATGAGTGTGATAACGCGATATCCGCCTTTGATCTCGTAGGTTTCAGTTCTACTTCGAGAAGTCTGAACTGTCTGTCTTGACTGTGCTTATTTCACTCCTCCCCTCACTGCAGCCGCCTACTCTCACCTACATTTCAGGCGAGGCAAGGCGCATCTCAAACGAGCCTACGTTTTACTCTCGTTAGTGAAGCTCTCGCGGTGTTTGCATGCTGTATCACAGATGAAGTGAGTTAAATGCAATATTTATCAAATGCACAGACTTTTCAAAAGCGTTTTCATGAGCAACAGAAACACGTTTCATATACTGCTTAATACAGCGGCATCTGAACAAGAATAATGATAAACAAACATACTGTTTAAATACTAATAAAGTGGGGTTATTTGTGCTTTTATCAGTGTTTTATGATAAATGTGACTCAATATAACATTGCGTCTACAGTAAAAACACTTTTATTGTTCTAAAAACACAGATTTGTCAGCATTATCGCCACTTGGCCACTTGAGGTTGTTAGAATAAACCCGAAACACACGTGATCCTTGTCATGCGGTGAATCTGGCCAATCGTGAAACAGCCATGTGATCATCAGAGCTCATGCAGCCGCTCTGGAGAAACTGCGCCGGCTGAGTTAGTCGGCTGCTCTCGAATCGCTATCGCGGTACTTTGATGCCACACGTGACAGTCACGAGGCGTCGGCGCCGCCTCAAGTCGGACAAAATTTCTAACCGGCATGCACTGCTTCAAGTCAGAATTTGATCGAGCTGCGCAGCGCTGCGTTAAGTCGAACACACCTATTGTGTTTTAAAAAGGCCTTTAATATAGCATACGATGTACGTCCACTGGGCACTTTCCAAAATCCCGTTCAGCACCGCCGAGAGTTCGCGCGATCGTTCAAACAAAACCGAAAGTAAAACCCGCACGCGCCTTCAAAAGCATAATACCCCGCGTTTAGAGCGCGACTCCCCATTGCGTGCAAATTAGGCTACATAACATATTTAGGATGTTATTAGCATGTAGGCTATAATAGGTTGTGTAGTTGTCTATACTTCTGTATTGAACAATTTGCAGAAATCGTTTGTTTGTTTGAACGATCGCGGGAACTTTCGGCGGTGCTGAACGGGATTTTGAAAAGTGCCCAGTGGAAATTCGCCCCTGGTACATCGTATGCTATATTAAAGGTCTTTTTAAACGTTGTTTTAGTGCATTAAATAACGTTAAGCGTTTTAAAATGCACTGAAAAGTTCACGCACATCCACATGTGAAATCACTTGCATATATGTATATACACAACTCAAGCATGTGTCTTACCTGAAATTTATTTTGTATGTTTGCGTGAGTGTTTTATGGGTGTTTATGCGCGCAACGAGTTTATATGTATGTGCGAGTATGTACAGGTGTGTCTGCATGCAGCGAGTTTATATGTATATGTGCGTGTTGTTGTAGGTGTATATGCATGGATCAAGTTTATACGTATAAGCGAGTGTCTATTAGCGTATGCATGCGTTAAGTTTATATGTATATACAAGTTATTCACAAGTGTATATGTATTCATTACTAACATAAGATGTATTGGTATGGATTTCATATTAGTGTGCACGTGTATTTCATATATATATTTTGAACATCCAACAGTATACATGTATATGCAAGTAATTTCTAGGGGTATATGCAGGTGTTTTATGTATGTATTGATAAGCGAAGTTTGATTTAAATCCTACGTGGGGCCTCATATGTTACATCATATCAATTCATATCATATCATACTGAATTTGTATTAATTTGGTGAAATTTAAAAACAGACTGTAACCCATAGCCTATAAGAATTTAAATGTAAGGTAAAATATTATTCATAAGTATAATATTGTGTGAGTAAGGTAGGTTTTAAACATGAAGGACAAGTGTGTTTATTATGCATTACAAATTTTATTCAATAAATGATTGAATTAATGAGGCAAAAGCGTAAGAAATCAATATATGTGTTTGAATACATACAGAATGCATTATTTATGGATATCAGCAGACATCCTCACATTACTGCAGTTTCAAGACAGAAATAAAAGAAGCAAAGCTACAAAGTAACATCCAGACATCTGAATTCTGCAGGTCATGTGTCTAGACATAAAACACCTCCTCGAAAGAAACAAAGCTTGTATTTGGCATTGCTTTACTGCAGTCTGGTTTGTTATTATCTGGTACAGCATCATTTAAATTAGCCTCAAAATGAATAGGCAGACATTTATTTTTAATTTTATCACAGCCAAGAATAACATGTTGTTTCTGAACTTTGACTTTCTTGACTTGTTTCCTATCGTTGATCGTAACAGTGAAGAATGTGAGAGGCTTCTTGCTGATGCAGAGGTTCCCTCCATACACCTTTCCTCCTGATGAACACACAGCTATCACTCGTCCTGCTTCTTGGAAGGGAAGGAATGACTGAATCGGCCTGTCCCATGTGTTGATCCTGTCAATAAACCTCTGCCATTCTCTTAGTTTGCGTGGATCATTTGGTGTGTTCTTACGTAGGTGTCGGTGAAGAAAAGTGTCATACGCATTCTGGTTCTTCGCTTCAGTGCAGGGCTCAGATGGATGCAGTAAGTCCAGCTCACTCAGACAAGTGTGGAGCACCACAGTCAAGATGATCACACATGACAGCATTTTTAGGATCTGAGGACATTTGTGTAAATGCAAAAATGTCATTATTTCATAATGCAGATCTGACAGATACTGTCAGCATTAACAAGTTAAAATATTTGTATTCAGACAATGCAAAGACTTGTTCTTTCACATTTACCATCAATAATAATAATATCACAACCATAAAAACAACAGACATACAAGATAATTAGAAAAAACATATCACCATATTGCGAGAAGTCCTTGTGTACGTCAGACGATAGTCAGTGCTTTGACTCAGGTTCAGGTTTATATAGGTAGGTGTGCTGTGGGAAAAATAGTGCTGGCAGTAAACCCAGAAGGAAGTGGCTAACCATCTTCAAGCTTCTTTTCACACTTTAAAATGAAGCATTGTGGCATTTGTAAAAGAAGGGTTAAAACATTTTAAAACAAATATTTAAGAAATCTGAAAATCAGACCCATATAAATACAATTTCACATTCCCTGTAACAGGAAAACGAAGAAGAAACAATCACATAAAGCATAAAGATGTTTTTTTTTTGAGGTTTATCACCTGTTGCGAAGTCATGCAGCAGAGCTTGAACTGAGGCGGTTGCAGAATGAATTGTAGATTAGACTAGCATAAAAAAGTTCTGAAAACCAAGGATAAAACGGAGCAATTAAATAAGAAATAATGCATAATAAATATGATATAAATATGAAGTAGATGGAAAATATTACTATTTAGTTTGTAAAAAAAGGGAAAAACCACTGGTGTGTGTGTAGGGCTGTGTTAACCCACATTTTGACTGCTGACACCTGTGACAAAGGTCTCTCTGAAGATTGTGACAAAGGTTACCTCAAATTTCTTATAGTTGGAAAGGTCTAAGACTCCTAAATAGATATTTTTGCATGATTATTTGCTACAAATTATGTAGGAACAGTAATAGTAAATAATTTATGACAAGAGTGCACCTCAAAAATCTATATCATAACATGAGTTCTGACATTTTCCGTTGCCTTTTATCCTATCACGTTTTAAAGATCATAATACATGATATATCAGCTCAAAGTTTAAAACCTCAAAATTCATCCTGTGAAAGCCATTTTAAAATAGGACAATGCATTACCAGGGAAATGGTACTTTAAAATCATGATACAAAATGTATTCATTCATGAATTATAATAATTTAAGTTTGGATAGTGCACTTTCACATCTATGTTCAAAAATAGGGGTGACAGTTAAAGGGTTAAACCTACCATAAACCTATCAAACCTTCATCATTAAAAAGTGAAAGCAGTGCAAATGCAATGGTTGGTAATTTACCTCATCTATTCAACTGCAGGATATAAACTCACAACTGCGAGAAATAAAGTCAGAATTGCGAGACTGATATTTTCAGAGATTTCGAGTTTACATCTCACAATTCTGACTTAATAACTTGCAATCGGCAGTTTATATCACACAATTCTGACAATTTCACACAATTTCTCAGAATTGTGACTTTATATCTTGGAATTCTGACTTTATTACTCGCAGTTTGCGAGTTTATATCATGCAATTATGACTTTATTTCTTAGAATTGTGACTTTATATAAAGACCAGATATAAAGCCGCAATTCTGATTTTATAACATTTTAAAGCAAATATTTAACAAATCTGAAACACAGACCCATATACTGGTATGTGCCAAAAAATTAGAATAAAGAAGAAAAGTCCATTTATTTCAATAATTTGTTTCTTTTTTGAAACTTGTATGTTATATTAGTTCACTACACACCAAGTGAAATATTTCAAGCCTTTATTTGTTTCAATTTTAATAATTATGGATTAAAGATAACAAAAAAAAAAAAATCCAGTATTTCACAAAATTAGAATATCATGACAAAGTTCAACATTGTAGGTTCCCTGTGTCCCAATCTAGTCAGCTAAATAATGATAAACACCTGCAGTAGTTTGGAAAGCCTTTAAATTGTCTCAGTCTGGCTTAGTAGGCTTAAGAATCATGGGAAGACTGCTGACTTGACGGTTGTGCAGAAGAGCATCATTGACACCCTCCATAAGAAGGAAAAGTCTCAAAAGGCAATTGCAAAAGAAGCTGGATGCTCAAAGCGCAGTATTTTTTATATTAACAGAGTGTTAAGAGGGTGAAGGGAAAAATTTGGCCGGAAAAGGTGCACAGTTGACAGGGATGACCGTAGCATTGAGAGGATTGTCAAGCAAGGGCGGTTCAGTAATCTGGGGGAGCTTCATAAGGAGTGGACTGAGGCTGGTGTCAGCGCATCAAGAACCACCACATACAGACGTCTGCATGACATGGGCTACAGCTGTAGAATTCTATGCGTCAAGCCACTCCTGAACCAAAAACAATGTCAGAAGCGTCTGTGCTGGGCTAAGGAGAAAAAGTACTGGTCTGTTGCCCAGTGGTCCCAAGTCCTGTTTTCAGATGAAAGCAAATTTAGCATTTCATTTGGAAATCAAGGTCCCAGAGTCTGGAGGAAGAATGGAGAGGCACAAAAGTCAAGCTGCTTAAAGTCCAGTGTGAAGTTTCCAGTCAGTGATGGTTTGGGGTGCCATGTCATCTGCTGGACCCACAGTCCAATGTCTTTTATCAAGTCCACAGTCAATGCAGCTGTCTACCAGCAAATTTTAGAGCACTACATGCTTCCTGCTGCCGACAAGCTTTTTGGAGATGATAATTTTATTTTCCAGCAGGATTTGGCACCTGCCCACAAAGCCAAAACTACCAGTCCCTTTTTTTAAATAGCCATGGAATAACTGTACTTGATTGGCCGGCAAACTCACCTGACTTAAACCCCATTGAAAAACTATGGGGTATTGTCAAAAAGAAAATGAGGGAACAGAAACCCCGAAATGCAGACGAGCTGAAGGCCAATATCAAAGCAACTTGGGCTATGATAACACCTCAACTGTGTCAAAGGCTGATGGCCTCCATGCCACGCCGTCTTGATGCTGTAATTGGTGCAAAAGGAGGCCCAACAAAGTACTGAGGACATAATACAGTACATTAACACACTTTTCAGAAGGCCAACATGTGTTTAAGATCCTTTTTTTTATTGGTCACATGAAATACTCTAATTTTGTGAAATACTGGATTTGGGGTTTTTTTTGTTGTTGTTGTTGTTGTCTTTATTCCATAATTACAAAATTGAAACAAATAAAGGTTTGAAATATTTCATTTTGTGCGTAGTGAATATAACATACAAGTTTCACTATTTGAAACAAATTATTGAAATAAATGGACTTTCCCTCGATATTCTCATTTTTTGGCACATACCTGTAAATACAGTTTCACATTCCATGCAACAAGAACACAAAGAAGAAACAATCACATAAAGAATAAAGATGTTGTTTCTTTTTTGAGGTTTATTATCTGTTGCGAAGTCATGCAGCAGAGCTTGAACTGAGGTGGTTGCAGACTAAATTGTAGATTAGCATAAAAATTCAGTTTGTGACTGGCATTTTTAAGAAATTTTGAAAACCAAGGATAAAACAGAGCAATTAAATAAGAAACAATGCATAATAAATATGATATAAATATAAACTAGATGGAAAATATTATAATTTAGTTTGTAAAAAAAAAAAAAAACATGGGTGTGTGTGTAGGGCTGTAAGTTTCTAACCACATCTTGACTGCTGACACCTGTGGTCTCTGAATTTTGGGACAAAGGTTACCTCAAATTTCTTCCTTCCTTCCTTTCTTTCTTTCTTTAATAAAAGCAGTATAGATTTAAAAATCAATGATCCTGGTTTTATGATGACTTATTTTTGTGATCAGGACAGCTCTAATGGTCTGCTTCTCTCCATCCAATTTTTTTAATAATCTTTTTAACCTTTTATCTATCACCCGTCCCCTCAGTTGGACGTATAGGTTTACTTACAAATAAATCCTATTCTAATCATTACAAACTATATATGGTTGGAAAGGTCTGAAAACTCCTAAATAGATATTTCACCACGGTTATTTGCTACAAATTATGTAGAAACAGTAATAGATTAATTTATGACAAGAGTGCACCTCAAAAATCTATATCATAACAGGAGTTCTGACCTTTGACACAAAAAGACATTTTCCGTTGCCTTTTTCCCTATCATGTTTTAAAGATCATAATAAATTATATATCAGCTGAAAGCTTAAAACCTCAAAATTCATGGGAAAGTCATTTTAAAATAGGACATTGCATTACCAGAGAAATGGTACTTTAAAATCATGATACAAAACGTACTTATTCATGAATTATAATAATTTAAGTTTGGATAGTGCACTTTCAAGTCTATGTTCAAAAATAGTTGTGACAGTTAAAGGGTTAAACCTATCATAAACTTATCAGACCTTTATCATTACAAAGTGAAAGCAGTGCATGTGTAATGCTGGTAATCTATTAGCTGAGGTGGCAGTAAGACATCTTACAGGTTTTAACAATTACTTTTTAAGTCTCACTTTGCAGTTTGCAGTTGAGAACCTGTCATTCTCACCACTGACCATAGTATTACTCTGACTCAGCATCATGTTTGAGGTTTTGAGGGGATGAAAACTGTGAGTGTGCACCATCACCTTGTGAAAAGAAAAAAAGTGTGTGTAGCCCAATAGGTCCATGGGTCAAATTTATGTTCCCTAATAAATTATTTCTTCCATTATTTGTATTACAAAATCAGTCAAACATAACTATCATTGATGTATAAAACTCATTGATCACTTCCATTCCATGTTTCCTATAGTCAGTGGCGTCAGCCGATCACAACAGTGGTTGATTCCTGACAAGCCTTAAAGGACCCGCCCTTAAAACATCTCATTTTAGACAGGGTCAGAATGAGGGGAAATAAAGCAATAAGCCCCACAAAGCTTGGTTGAAATTTATAACAAGTCATGGGACTTATTGCTTTTATAAAACTGTTATTCCACATACATAGGAAGGTTTCACAAAATAAAACAGAGCAAACAAAGTGTAATGATATTAATAAAAACAGTATTCTTTCACTAAACAATGTAGTTCCTCAGAAACAGTTGTGGTTGCAACAAAGTGGTTGCCAAGCAACACACAAAAGTAAACAAAGGTGTATGTTTGTAGAGTCATTTACAACAGCTTCGAATCAAAGTCCCTTTAAGGTGGCCTCCTATGAAATGCCTCTCAGGCAGGCAAGTGAAGCTCCTATCTATCTGAATGGGGAAACATCAAATTCTTCAAAATGATCATCAATAAAAATTTCAGTATTTGAAATCACCAGTAAACACAACAAACTGCCTCATAAAACACTTATGCTTGCAAAAAAGCTTATTTTTCAGGCAAACTCAGCAAAAGTAAACAAAGGTGTATGTTTGTAGAGTCAGTTTACAGCAGCTGCAGAATCAAAGTCTTTACTAGTTAACAATTGGCTCTTTCATTAAGAAGACGAGGCTTCACGGCCATAATGAGCGTTACATCTTTCCCCATTCAAAACTATTGGAGTGACAAGTCTTCCTATTCTATCTGAATCCGGGGGGCTAAACATCTACTGTAAAAGGCGGCAATGTAGTATACCAATGGTGTTTTGTGTGCTAATTTAAGTGTTTTTGGACCATTGTTTACTTTGTAAAGTTGCACATCTTTATGAGATGATTCCGGTTCTTAGGGACAACATAAGCTGTTTGAATTTGTGTTCCCACATCGTTAACAAGTTTGGATCACTAAATCTTGAATGACTGTCAACTAGTGAAATGACATTTGATCCAAGACATCAGAGCTTGTGTTAAAGGGCATGCCAGATGAAGCCTCGATTCCAGGCTTGTTAATGTAGAAATCCTATTTGTAGAAGCCTCACTTTCTGTCCATGTGCGCGACCCACTTGTTCAACCCCCTGATCTTACTTTGCAAGTGCATTTTCATTGGACTTATTTAACAATTACATTTTTAAATACCCAGTCATACAAGTAATATGAAGAATACAAATTATTTTAGGAAAATTAAATATTGCCATACGCAATTAATATATGTGTACACTATCCATCTATTACATCATATTGATATTCGTACTGGCATTTAATGGCACTGTTTAATGGGTAAATTAATTTATCAGAGTCAGAAATTCAACAAACAAACACACATACAGGCTTTTATTTGTGCATATAACATTAGTCGATCTATGAAAACTGTGGTGAATGCTTCTTCCGATGAAGCTTCACAGGCTTTTGGCTGCTTTATTTTTTACTAACCACCAGATTGCGCTGTTTCGGTGTTTCACAAGGCTTCATTTGCCCGTCACTCCTGTCAACTGTTGAATGAATGAGTGTCACATCCCGCTTGTTTACTTTGAACTGGAAGATGCTCCCACTTTTGACGCACGGCCTCATGGGGCGTAGGAAACTTGTGGTTAGTCTTTGTTCGAATAGGGCTCAGTCAATCAGAATCAGGGGCTGGAACTATCTATTTTATAAATAATAATTTTTCCACATAATTATTTGTTTTTGTTTTGTTATGTTTGTTTCTTTTGCAACTAATTGTTTTAACATTATAAGTAAGCCTCAAGGAACATTAAAATAATAAAAAAAAATCCATGTCATGACCCTTATTGTGTAGTGTGTGCATAGAGAGGGCTACTAAATAACCTATATAGGCATTACATATCAAATGAATAGAGCTGAAAGAGTTAAAGTAAGATAGATGCTTAATAAGGGAAATTTGGTGTCCCACTTCCTGTTGATCTACTCCGTGTCATGCAAGACCACCAGCTACATAAGTGATCATACATACCACAGAAGATCTGCCTGCATCTGTTTGGGACTGTACACTTCGCACAATATGGTAATGTGCTTTTTTCTAATTATGCATTGAATAGATCTGTATTTTTTTAGAAGTTAAATTATCTAAGTTGGCTTGGAACATATCTCAGCCCTGCACTAAAGCAGAAAACGCGAAGGCACACCAAACGATACGCGAAGGCACACCAAACGATTTGAAAAAAGAAAACTGGAAAAAGTTCATAAACGGCATCGGCACCTGGAACAGGACGACTCAGTCGTTCTTTCCCTTCAGTGAGAAAAACAATGTGGAAGCTGTGTGTTCATCAGGAGGAAAGATGTATAAGGGCAACCTCTGCATCAGCAAGAAGTCCTTTTCCTTCATCACTGTTAAGATCGACAGTAAGAAGAAAATAATTAAAAGCATCAACCGTCAAACACAGCATGTCATACTTGCCTGTGATAAATTTGGCAACAAATGCCTCCCAGATCATTTTGAGCCAAATACAAAAAAACGTAAACCAGATAACAACAACCCAGACTGCAGTGCATGCAATTATGAGGAAGTGTTTCCCTAACTGTAATGTAACAGCAGACAAATTATATACTGTATATGGGCTGATGAAATTGTTGATGCTGAAAAATATAAATAAATATCATACATGAAACAGCTTTCTTGCTGTTATGTTATCAGCAACAGGATTTCTTGTTCAGAACACATAAAATTAGTTTCTTTAATTGTTTTACTCACATTTTATCATAAATGAAGTATTCTAATAAGAAAGCTAACTTTATGGTTTTGTTGATTTTGAGCTGTTAATATACGAATCTTTTATGTCTACATACTTATATATAGAATATTTGGTAACACTTTACAATACGTGTGCACAAATATGCATTAATTCATGCTTAATTAATGCACAGATTATCATGAGTTAGTGTATAATTCATGAAGAACTAAACCATTTATTAATGATGAGCAACTAATTAACTAATGAACGTTCAATATGATTCATAGATTAAGTAATCGATAAATTAGTATTAGTTAAATGGGTCATAATGTATTAATTCCCTAATAACTTATTTTATTAACTAATGACGTAAATGTATATGTTAATTGTATTTATATTGTAAAGTGTTACCCTGTTTTTAATAATTAAGATATATTGTTCATTAATTGTTTTGTTATTGTTTCAAGAATAAAAAATAGTATTATGACATTAGGAACATATACCATCCAAGAAAAGCTTGTTATTGTTTAACATTTACATTATTAACATTTTGATAACATTTGTGATAACTATGTAGCCTATGTCCCTAACAGGGTGGAATACATTCACAGCCACTGTCTGAACAATCTACCCACAATTATTATTTTTGGAGTCCCTGAGCTTGGCAATATGTATTCCTACTAGTTAAACATGCACTATAGAATTTCTTTCCCAAGAACTGTGAGGCCAAAATGTTACTGGAAACCAGGAATGACCCATTTATGTCAGTTTTGGAATTGGTCTTTTTTTGTATTGATCAAGTTTATTACTGTTATGTAGATTTGTTTCCATGACATTCGAAGAAGCAAAGCTGGACTATTTGTTATCACTACTGCTGTTTGTACTTTCATAAAAATTTTCAGATCACTTTACCTCCATCCAAAACACTGTTGCTTGTAATCGTATGGCTGGATCAACTGAAATGTAGGTTTTAATTGAAAAACGTTTGCAGTATGATGATACAGACACTAGATGGCGCTCAGCATCTTGCCATTAACATTACACAGTGAACACACATAAAATGCATATATTCATTTGTATATTCAATATATTTACTTACCAAGTTGCACATTTTAATTCTTCTGCTGTAGGATCTTTCAGAAATGTTGCTGTAGAGTCAGAGATGTGCTGCTGAACACTGTGCAAGTGATTCAGTCACTGCTGAGGTTTACATTGAGCACTTTCATCAGAGAGCAGGTAAGTGCTGTAGGAGAAAAGTATTTTACTACAGCAGTGGTTGTCAATCCTGAGAGAGCTTCATGAATCGAAACGTGTGTCAGACAAGAGACACATACAACAGGACTGGATCAAAACTGAAAACAAGAAGTTTGCCTGCCCATCCAGTCCTGATGGATAATGGCAAACGAACTTGGCTTGTTGTCATCAGCGAAGGCTCGGGCCTTGAACACGAGGCTCAGCTTGAGCTCAGATTTCAATCACCACATTGTGGTACTGCACAGAAGAAGAACAACAAAAATACAAGAGGAAACAGGGAGGTGAAGGGATGCCGAAGAATTGTTGCTGTGACAGCGCAATGACTGCTGCTCATAATGATGATCGACAGAACTTCTGTAACTTCAAGTAAGAGGTGTAGAGTATACGTAAGAGTAATATAGCAAAGGTAAGTGTTATATAGTATAGGGCACCTACAACAGTGCTCCCCAAACCTGTCCTGGAGCCCCCACCACCACACTATTTTGTTTGTATCTCAACTTACACACCTGAATCATCTCATCAGGTCATTTGTAGACACTGTGAGATCTAAATAGATATTTCAATAACAGAGACACACATAATGTGCAGTTGTGGGAGCCTGCATGATCAATTTGATAAGCACTGACAATAGCTTTTTTGATATGGGGCAGCCGTGGCCTAATGGTTAGGGAGTCGGGCTTGTAAGCGTAAGGCTGCGGGTTCGAGTCCCAGGTCTGGCAGGGATTGAAGGTGGGGGGAGTGAATAACCAGCACCATCAGTACCATGACTGAGGTGAGTCCCTTGAGCAAGACACTGATCCCCCCAACTGCTCCCCTGCAGCGATAGCAATAACACACTGAACACACACGCTGCTCCAGGTGTGTGTGTGTGTGTGTGTGTGTATGTGTGTTTGTTCACTACTCACTGTGTGTGTGCACTTGTGCAGAGCACAAATTCTGAGTATGGGTCACCATACTTGGCCACATGTCACATCCTTTCCTTTCCTTTTCCTTAATATAAAGGTCATTAGTCATATTAGAGGCTTGAGGTTCATTCCCCGGGGTACCTGACTTGGCCATGGCTTCTGAGATACCTGTGGTGGTCGTCACTTAACGGCTGCTGTTTGCTGAACTTCCTGTCAGGGTTATTGCCTCCCTTAAGTCCCTGTCTTAGCCAACGCTCCCTGAGGTCCCTGTGATGGCCAATGCCGCTTGAGGTCTCCCCTGTCATGGCCAAAGCTCTCTGAGGTCCCTTTCATTACCGCCGTCTGAATATGGCTACTTCTCTACTATATAATAGGCCAAAAGCAATATGTAAAATTAGTGGTATGTTTGTATTTATAGCATTCAAGTAGTTTGTCCAGATTGCATTCATACTCTACAAATTTATGTTTTATAGAGCATTACTTCACTTACTGAACTTTGTATTCATTAGGTGAAACTGAATTTAGGTAAAATATAATTTATAAGTAGAATATTGTGTAACGTAGATTTTAAACATGAAGGACACGTGCGTTTATTATGCATTACAACTTTTATTCAATAAATGATTGAACTGAGGCAAAAGTGTAAGAAAATATATATGTTTGTATACATACAGAATGAATTTGTTTATGGATATCAGCAGGTATCTTCACATTACTTGCAGTTTCAAGACAGAAATAAAAGAAGCAAAGCTAAAAAGTAACATCCAGACATCTGAATTCTGCAGGTCATGTGTCTAGACATAAAACACCTCCTCGAAAGAAAGAACGCTTGCATTTGCTATCGCTTTACTGCAGTCTGGTTTGTTATTATCTGGTACAGCATCATTTAAATTAGCCTCAAAATGAATAGGCAGACATTTATTTTTAATTTTATCACAGCCAAGAATAACATGTTGTGTCTGAACCTTGACTTTCTTGACTTGCTTCCTATTGTTGATCACAACAGTGAAGAACGTGAGCAGCTTCTTGCTGATGCAGAGGTTCCCTCTATACACCTTTCCTCCTGATGAACACACAGCTATCACTCGTCCTGCTTCTTTGAAGGGAAGAAATGACTGAATTGGCCTGTCCCATGTGTTGATTCTGTCAATGAACTTTTGCCATTCTCTTAGTTTGCGTGGATCATTTGGTGTGTCCTTACGTAGGTGTTGGTGAAGGAAAGTGTCATACGCATTCTGGTCCTTCGCTTCAGTGCAGGGCTGAGATGGATGCAGTAAGTCCAGCTCACTCAGACAAGTGTGGAGCACCACAATCAAGATGATCACACATGACAGCATTTTTAGGATCTAAGAACATTTGTGTAAATGCAAAAAATTTAATTATTTCATAATGCAGATCTGACAGATACTGTCAGCATTAAAGTGTTTGTATTCAAACAATGCAAAGACTTATTCTTTCACATTTAACAGCAATAATTATAATAATACAACCATAAAAACAACAGACACACAAGATAATTAGAAAAAAAAATATATCACCATATTGCGAGAAGTCCTTGTGTCCCGTCAGACGATAGTCAATACTTTGACTCAGGTTCAGGTTTATATAGCTGGGGTGCTGTGGGAAAAATAGTGCTAGCAGTAAACCCAGAAGAAAGTGGCTAACCATCTTTAAGCTTCTTTTCACACATCAAAATGAAGCATTGTGGCATTTGTAAAAGAAGGGTTAAAACATTTTAAAGCAAACATTTAACAAATCTGAAACACAGACCCATATAAATACAATTTCACATTCCCTGTAACAGGAAAATGAAGACGAAACAATCACATAAAGCGTAAAGATGATGTTTCTTTTTTGAGGTTTATCACCTGCTGCAAAGTCATGCAGCAGGGCTTGAACTGAGGTGGTTGCAGATTGAATAGCATAGAAAATCAGTTTGTGACTGACATTTTTAAGAAATTCTGAAAACCAAAGATAAAACGGAGCAATTAAATAAGAAATAATGCATAATAAGTATGATATAAATACGAAGCAGATGGAAAATATTATAATTTATAAACAACTGGTGTGTGTGTAGGGCTGTAAGTTTCTACTCACATCTTGACTGGTGACACTTGTGGTCTCTCTGAAGCTTGTGACAAAGGTTACCACAAATTTCTTTCTTTCTTTCCTTCCTCCTTTCTTTTTTTCTTCAATTAAAGCAGTATAGATTTAAAAATCAACGATTCTGGTTTTATGATGACTTTTTTTTATCATGACAGCTCTAATGGCTCTCCATCCAATTTTTTAAATCATCTTTTTAACCTTTTAAGTGTCACCCGTCCCCTCAGTTGGATGTTGGAAGTTTACTTACAAATAAATCCTAATCTAATCATTACAAACTATATATAGTTGGAAAGGTCTAAGACTCCTAAATAGATATTTTACCACTGCTAATTGCTACAAATTATGTAGGAACAGTAATAGATTAATTTATGACAAAAGTGCACCTCAAAAATCTATATCATAACAGGAGCTCTGACCTTTGTCACAAAAAGTTATTTTTCATTGCATTTTTCCCTATCACGTTTTAGAGATCATAATAAATTATATATCAGCTGAAAGCTTAATACCTCAAAAAAAGTTAAAAAAAACACATCTTAGAGGTTTTAACAATTACTTTTTAAATCGCACTTTGCAGTTAAGAACCTGTCATTCTCACCATTGACCATAGTATTACTCTGACTCAGCATCATGTTTGAGGTTTTGAGAGGATGAAAACTGTGAGTGTGCACCATCACCTTGTGAAAAGAAAAAAAAAAAGTCTGTGCGGCCAGGTAGGTCCATGGGTCAAATTTATGTTCTCTAATAAATTATTTCTTCCATTATTTGTATTACAAAACGAGGCAAACATAACTATAATTGATCACTTCCATTCCATATTTCCTATGCAATCTATATAGGCATTACATATCAAATGAATAGAGCTGAAAGAGTTAAAGTAAGATAGGCGATTAATAAAAGGAAATTTGGTGTAACAAGAAAATGAAGACGAAACTATCACCTAAAGCATAAAGATGATGTTTCTTTTTTGAGGTTTATCAGCAGTTGCAAAGTCATGCAGCAGAGCTTGAACTGAGGCGATTGCTATAATTAGATATATAAGGTAGACGCTTAAACAAAAGGAAATTTGGTGTCCCACTTCCTGTTGATCTACTCTGTGTCATACAAGACCACCAGCTATATTAGTGATCATACATACCATCTCACAGAAGATCTGCCTGCATCTGGTTGGGACTGTACACTTCTCACAATATGGTAATGTGCTGTTTCTAATTATGCATTGAATAGATCTGTATTTTTTTAGAAGTTAAATAATCTAAGTTAGCTTGGAAGTTATTTAACTTTTTTACATTTATACAAACATCCTCAGACCTTGCTGTCATTTTTGATCATCTTGACTCTCACTCTCCACGCCTGTCTGAGTGAGCCAGACACGCTGCACCCATCTCGGCCCTGCACTAAAGCAGAAAACAAGAATGGTTACAACACTTTTCTTCAACGACACATACGCAAAGGCACACCAAATGACCTGAAAAAAGAAAACTGGAAGAAGTTCATAAACAGCATCGGCACCTGGAACAGGACGACTCAGTCGTTCTTTCCCTTCAGTGAGAAAAACAGTGTGGAAGCTGTGTGTTCATCAGGAGGAAAGATGTTTATGGGCAACCTCTGCATCAGCAAGAAAACTTTTTCCTTCATCACTGTTAAGATCGACACAGAGAACAAAATAATTAAAAGCATCAACCGTCAAATACAGCATGTCATACTTGCCTGTGATAAATTTGGCAAAAAATGTCTCCCAGATCATTTTGAGCCAAATACAAAAAATCTCGAACCAAATAACAACCCAGACTGCAGTAAACGCAATTATGAGGAAGTGTTTCCCTAACTGTAATGTAACAGTAGACAAATTATATACTGTATATGGGTTGATGAAATTGTTGATGTTAAAAAATATAAATAAATGTCTCATATGAAACAACGTTCTTGCTATTATGTTTCAGAAACAGGCTTTCTTGTTCAGAACACATAAAATTAGTTTCTTTAATTATTTTACTCATATTTTACCATAAATGGAAGTATTGTAATAAGAAACCTAACTTTACGGTTTTGTTGATTTTGAGTTGTCAATACAAATCATTTATTTGTTATCTACATACTTATATAGATTATTTCATATCTATTAATAGCTTAAAGGTTTTCTTTATATAACATACATCAGTATCCAAAGACAGTAATAGAGCACTCCATAACTGCTGTGAATGTCCTCCAAAAGGACCATATGAGTCATATGGCTGTAATATTGGCTCACAATCAAGTGAGCTATAAAAGGCTTGACGTGTCAAGTCTCGGGATTTTGGTTATAGAATTGAAGACTGAAACTCAAATAGAGAAACACACCAGGAGGTAAAAAACACGACGTCGTTCAGCTAAAGGAAGCGAAAATATACCGTCCACAAGAAGAACTTAACAAACGCAGACACCAACACTTAATTTTGCAGCTCCGCATTTTGGTAAGTATCATTAAATACAATTCCCAGCAAGCAATTTTTGGTCTAAAAAACGTCTATTAGCCGTTGAAACACAGCATAGACGTCTAGGCTAAAATAAGGTTGTCACTGGGCTGTCAGTGAAAATTTAATAGACGTCTAAACATAGCCCTAGAATAGACTATAAATATATATATAGAAATATATAGAAATATAGAAATAAAACCAAACACTTTGTAAACGCTGTTGACTTTGCTTACATGATGAAATATCATATATCTCACAAGTATTTTGCCAAAAAATGACATGTAACTAAATTCAAGATTATTTGGTTTAGAAGTGGGTTACAAATAGCCGGACTATATCGGGTCTATAGTTAAACTAGACGTTGAAATGACGACTATTGCTTGCTGGGTTTTGTCCATTCACGTGTATAGGATAGCTTGCTTTTAGAGAGAGAGAACCACGCGCATGCCACAGACGCCAGCAGAGCTGTGGTTTAGCCTATATAGCGTGCTATTTTTAGATGACTTTGTGAGAGGACCTAACCTGGAACTTCGTCTGCAAAGCGGAATATGTTTAAGGAACAACTGTCTTTCCTCTTTCTTCCCGACAGGTCTTCAAAATGATTGCTTTTTTGCTACTTATGGCCTTTGTCTTGCCTCAAAGTCACTCAGCGGATACAAACTCTAAGCCCTGTATGCCAGCGAGACACAACAACGCTCATAATGTTTTCCTCAAGCGCCATATTCCCGATGACGTGCCAAGAACGTGGGACAATAATGCCTGGGAAACCTTCCTGAGAAAGATTAAAACGTGTGACAGACCGACGCAGTCATTTTTCCGTGCAAGCGAGAAGCAGCGGGTGGAAAATGTGTGTACTAAAGCCGGGGGTAAGACCTTGTCCGGTAACCTGTGTATCAGTAAAGAGAAATTCTCTTTCGTAACGGTGCGGGTCAATGTCAATGAGGGAGCGTGTGGGATCAGAAACATCAACAATGAGACCAAACACATCATCCTCGCCTGTGAACAGATAGGAGATGTCTGTCAACCCGTTCACTTTGAAGGAAACCCTCAAAGCACAGCGCCAAGCAATAACCAGCTGGACTGCGGCTCTAAAGGAAGCTCTGGGACTAAAACCACAGTGATAACTGTGTTTACTTTTCTGCTTCCTTTAATAGCGATGGTTTACATTTTGTAAGAGGCGAAACTATATTTTCAGTGCTACTTCTGTACGTTAAAAAGCATGCACTTCTTTGTTTTGTTTATATTTGTTTGCTTTTAATATTTGTTATAATAAAACCGTTTTAAAACATGAAAGATTCGTGGAATTAATAATTGTGCGTACAAACAATAGATCGACTGTCATTGGAAAGCTGTTACCTCAACAACTAAATTATTTATTGACATAATGAATGGCATGGTCCTTATTCCATATGAATCATATTTTATTTGTGAACAAAATCCGCTTTTTCTTGGTGGAGATTTGCTCCATCCCTGATAGCAGACATACATCACAAACACGTCTATTTGATATCATCATTTACATCTGGAAGACTTATTTTTTTTAGTGTTTTCTCATCTGCAATACGTCTATAGGACGTTTCCTATCAGATATCAAATATATGTCTATTAGATGATTTACAAAGTATGTAAAACTGACATCATCTTACAGACGTTTGTCAGATGTTTGTACACAGCAGATGCTTTTCAGATCAAGTGATCTTCAACAGCCCTGACAGCACACATACATCTCGGGAGACGTCTATCTGATGTCTGCATTTACATCTGCAGGACGTATTTTTTAGAGTGTTTTCTCATCTGCAATACGTCTATTGGACGCTTCCTATTAGATGTCAAATAGACATCAATTAGATGTCTTTAAAACGTTTATGGCTTAGAATGTATGTAAAACTGACATATTACATTTGTCTTTTGTCTTTTTTTGTTTGTGCACAGTAGATGCTTTCCAGATCAAGTGATCTTTAACAGACATCTTGCAGACGTATGTCTGCTATCTGGGATGTCTTACAAGCTTCCTGTGAAACAGGTGTTTCGGTGTTAGGAAGTTTGAACAGAAACCATAACCGAGACGACTGAAGTGAGATAAATTAAACAGCATTTAAAAATGCAGAAGTGATATATGCTGCGGTATTGGACTAAACAAAATATTAGCAGGTCATGACCAGTGTACTCACACCCATGTCATCCAAGATGTCCATATCTTTCTTTGTTCAGTCGAAAAGAAAATTAAGGTTTTTGAGGAAAGCATTCCAGATTGTTTCTCCATATAGTGGACTTCAGTGGGAACCAACAGGTTGAAGGTCCAAATTGCAGTTTCAATGTAGCTTCAAGGGGCTCTACACAATCCCAGCCTAGAAATAAGGGTCTTATCTAGAGAAACGATCATTCATTTTCTAAAAAGAAGAAAATGTATATACTTTTTAACCACAAATGCTCATTTTGCACTAGCTCAACCTCATGCAATATGTAGTAATATTGGAAAGGTCATGCGTGATGTACAGGTGCTGGTCATATGATTAGAATATCTTCAAAAAGTTGATTTATTTCACTAATTCCATTCAAGAAGTGAAACTTGTATAATGTATACATTCATTCCACACAGACTGATATATTTCAAGTGTTTATTTCTTTTAATTTTGATGATTATAACTGACAACTAATGAAAACCCCAAATTCAGTATCTCAGAAAATTAGAATATTGTGAAAAGGTTCAGTATTGAAGACACCTGGTGCCACACTCTAATCAGCTAATTAACTCAAAACACCTGCAAAGGCCTTTAAATGGTCTCTCAGTCTAGTTCTGTAGGCTACGCAATCATGGGGAAGACTGCTGATTTGACAGTTGTCCAAAAGACGACCATTGACACCTTGCACAAGGAGGGCAAGACACAAAAGGTCATTGCAAAACAGAGCTCTGTGTCCAAGCACATTAATAGAGAGGCGAAGGGAAGGAAAAGATGTGGTAGAAAAAAAGTGTACAAGCAATAGGGATAACCGCACCCTGGAGAGAATTGTGAAACAAAACCCATTCAAAAATGTGGGGGAGATTCTCAAAGAGTGGACTGCAGCTGGAGTCAGTGCTTCAAGAACCACTACGCACAGACGTATGCAAGACATGGGTTTCAGCTGTCGCATACCTTGTGTCAAGCCACTCTTGAACAACAGACAGCGTCAGAAGCGTCTCGTCTGGGCTAAAGACAAAAAGGACTGGACTGCTACTGAGTGGTCCAAAGTTATGTTCTCTGATGAAAGTAAATTTTGCATTTCCTTTGGAAATCAGGGTCCCAGAGTCTGGAGGAAGAGAGGAGAGCCACAGAATCCACGTTGCTTGAGGTCCAGTGTGAAGTTTCCACAGTCAGTGATGGTTTGGGTTGCCATGTCATCTGCTGGTGTTGGTCCACTGTGTTTTCTGAGGTCCAAGGTCAACGCAGCTGCCATACTTGCTCATACTTGCTCATACTTTTCATGTTCCAACTTTTCAGTTGGCCAAGATTTCTAAAAATCCTTTCTTTGTATTGGTCTTAAGTAATATTCTAATTTTCTGAGATACTGAATTTGGGGTTTTCATTAATTGTCAGTTATAATCATCAAAATTAAAAGAAATAAACACTTGAAATATATCAGTCTGTGTGGAATGAATGTATACATTACACAAGTTTCACTTCTTGAAGGGAATTAGTGAAATAAATCAACTTTTTGAAGATATTCTAATTATATGACCAGCACCTGTAGGTGCAAGTACAGTTCCACTGTTTACAAAGTGAACATGCAAAGAATTTTAAACACCCTTTAAAAAAGGTAAAACAAAGATGTCAGATGATTTGGAAGTTGGAATAGAAAATAAGATGTTTTTTGCCCAACACTACCTTTTTTAACCCTACCTTTTTTAAGTACACAGATGAAGAAATAACCACATGTGACCTTTCCAACATTATTACATACTGTATGAAGTTGCACATGTGCATCACAGAGCTAATGCAAGACGAGCATATGTGGTTAAAAAGTATATCAGTTTTTATTTTATTTTTCTTTTAGAAATGATAGATTGTTTCACTAGATAAAACTTATTACTCCAGTGGGATTGTGTAGAGCCCTCTGAAGCTTAACTGAAACTGCAATTTGTACCTTCAGTGTTGGTTCCCTTTGAAGTCCATCTAGAGAAAAATTATGGAATGTTTTCCTCAAAAACCTTAATTTATTTTCAACTGAAGAAAGAAAGACATGAACATCTTGGATGATATGGGAGTGAGTAAATTATCAGGAAATTTTTATTGTGGAAGTGAATGAATCCTTTAAGGACTCCTTAAGGAGTACATTTTGTAATTGTAACACTAGTTAGGGTAATTTGTAATAATAAGTGGAAATGAGCAAAAATAAATAAATAAATCACATTATACAAACTGTATTGTTACATATTTAGGCTACTACTTGACATTTAAAGATTCCGGTGCTTTCCCTTTCCTGTTTCATGGGATTTTAGAATTTTGATCCAAATTTTTTAAAATATAAATTCCTGACTGCAGGTGTAATGTGGAAAAAAAAACCGATGTCTTAAAACTGTGCTGATATTTAAATACACTTGTTTTCCGCCAGGGGGCTCTTGTTTTCCGCATTTCACTCTGGTGACTGTACAGAACATGCCTATTACCTTATAAGCCTAAACAAAACATTAAGATTTGTGTTAATGAAGTCAATCAAGTTTTGTCCTTGCTCGTTAGTACTTGTTGAGTACTATACAGTTGCAGTCAAAAGTTCACATACACCTTGCAGAATCTGCAAAATGTTAAGTATGTTACCAAAATAAGAGGGATCATACAAAATGCATGTTATTTTTTTATTTAGTACTGACCTGAATGAGATATTTCACATAAAAGATGTTTACATATAGTCCACAAGAGAAAATAATAGTTACATTTATAAAAAATGACCCGTTTAAAAGTTTACATACCCTTGATATTTAATATCAAGGTTCACGGCTGAACCTTTTCAGCTATAACGGCTATAACCATTTCACGGCTGTGTTTTTATTGTTGTTTTGTTTTGTTTAGTAATAGTTGTTCATGAGTCCCTTGTTTGTCTTGATCAGTTAAACTGCCTGCTGTTCTTCAGAAAAAAATCCTTCAGGTCTCACAAATTCTTTGGTTTTCCAGCATTTTTGTGTATTTTAACCCTTTCCAACAATGACTGTATGATTTTGAGATCCACCTTTTCACACCAAGAACAACTGAGGGACTCATATACAACTATTACAGAAGATTCAAACGCTAACTGATGCTCCAAAAAGGAAAATTATGCATTTAGAGCTGGGGTGAAAACTTTTGAACATAATGAATATGTGTACATTTTTCTTATTTTGCCTGAATATCATTTTTTTCATTTAGTACTGCCCTTCAGAAGCTATAGACAATACTTACATGTTTCCCAGAAGACAAAATAAGCTCAATTTACCAAAGAATTTGTGGGACCTGAAGGATTTTTCTGAAGTACAGCAGGCAGTCTAACTGTTCAGGACAAACAAGGGACTCATGAACAACTATCACTAAACAAAAAAACACAGCTGTGGATTATTCAGGTAATTTTACAAGCTAGTATGGGAGGTGAGTTGTACAATGTGGACTAATTTGTGAAAGCACTGATTTGTGAACTCCCTCAGTAAGGATGTGTTTTGTTACCTCTCTTTATCCACTAGATGACACCAGTGCTCAAATTTATATAGCAGGGCAAGAGCCACCAGGCAGTTCATTTTGGCAATTGCCCCTTTTTTCCTCAATAAAATTTCTTTACAAGCTCATTATTAAGACTTCTTGGCATTAGAGTAAGACTTCTGTTTACAAAATGCCCTATTATGAATTTCAATTTTAGTTGACTCAATATTATCTCCTTCTTTTTCCTCACTTCATAAGTGCTATTGTGTGTCATTTCTAGCCAAACCCTTACGAAAATTAACCATGGTTTTACTATAGTAAGAGTGAAGGCTAACCACAGTTTTACTGCAAATACCATGGTTAAACTATGGTTAGTGTAGCAAAACCATGGTCAGTTTATAGTTACCATGCTTTTTGGTTTTATTTGTAGTAAAACCATGGTTATTTTTTTTGTAAGGAAAGCAAACCTAATTGCAAAAATGATTCCTGCATTCATAATACACTCATTCCCTATTACACAGCATGCAAAAAACAATTCATCATGTGAAGGGTGTACAAGTATACAGTATATATGAAACAAACTAACAATTTATGCAGCCGACTGCTTCTGCTAGGCTTTCAGCTTGACATGATTCTGAAATGTGGACATTTTACAATCGCATAATCACACAGGAGCCGAGGAGCCACAAGGTATTACAGACTTTCTTAGGTTAGGCTGGTTAGGCTGGTCAAACAAACAAAGCAATGTTTTCATAGCCACAAAGCCACAGTGTTAACACTTTTTCTGGGAAATCAAAGAAAAATTACAGCACCTTCAACCTCTCCTTCACCTCTCCACCCATTAAATCACTTGTTCCCTGAGCTCTCCATGTGCAGTTATTGTAATGTGTTACAGGAATCTGGCCTTTCTTTACAAGAATTCCACCACATTTCCACCCTTTTTTCTTTCTCTCATTCACTCTGCGCTCTGAGTTTCTCTCTTTCATCCCATTTTCTGTACACTTCCCATGGCTTAGGCACACTATATGCACAATTTTTCTAGAAAGCATATTTTTAATGCGCTGTAGTCTTCAAGAGAATTTCATGCTCTTTCACAATGAGATACCACTGAGCAACTATCTATCAAGCCTTAAGCTCTGGCAAGCTGGCACTGACTTCAGTCAATAGTTCATGACACAAATATGACATTAGGCAAATCAATACATGCACACACCAGGCAGAGCCAGTAAATGTAACAATTGGTTTTGAGGAGAAAGGAGGAAAGAATGAACTGAAAGAATGAGTGAAGAGTGAAAGGCAGGGGGTGTGCTGAGGGGTGGCGGTAGGGTAGAAAAGGGTGGAGTGTTAGAAACCGGGCCTGCACTCAGATTGAACTTTATGGCCAAAAAAAGGCATGAAAATAAGAGGTTTGCACACAAACTAAGGTGAGAGGCTGGGAAAAGCTTTTTGCTTTTCTTCCCACATGTCTTATATTTTCTCCTCTGCTTAACTTTTTAAATTTTATTGTCATATTGCACATGCCTATCACTTTCATTGTGTTATCAGAAAGCTTAAGATGAGCTATGAAAGTGAGGATAACTCACTGTAAATGGATACACATCCAGCACGCAAAAGCAATGACGAATGGACATGGAACTTGCAGTCCAGCAAGCGACTTCTGTGATTCGGTGTTGATTCAGTAGCCATTCTTTGAGTACGTATTGTCTGATTCAAAACCGGAAAGATTTGTAATCCTTTTCTTTTAAGGAAACTATGCAATAAAAGAAGTGACTCCTAAGACTTGTTTGTTCATAAACTTTACTGTACATACTCAGGCTTTAGATGACTGAAAGCTACTAAAAGATGTGGGTGGAAGAGTTCATTTATACAGCATTTTGGATCCAAATCAAGACACGAGGACTCTTAACAAAATAATAGCTTCAGAAATCCCCCACTTAGAGAAAAATAAAGAGAGAGAGGAAGAGATCTACCGTACATTATAATTAAATTTAACTCTGTTACCTCAGCTACACTCTGTTCTTCTTTCTTTCGAATTAACTTAGGTCAGCTGTCTGTTTTATTGCCAACAGTGATCAAAAATGTTTGACTCAGTTATCTTATATTTACCTAAACCTACATTTAGTGTATTAATGAACATCACTGTTTGATATTTCTACATTGTTCTAACTGGAAAATGATCTTTCATTCTGACTTTCAACCTCCAGACTAAAACCATCAGGGGAAAACAAACAAGAAACAAATGCTTTGGCACAGAAAGCAGTTAACATGGATGCCTGGTGGGTTAGGAACGAGCCTTTTCATTTAGAGTGCCAGTTTTAGCGCACACACTTAACTGCAGCCCCAGATGACTGAGGCTTGTTGAGGTAAAAGAGTTCATTTATGCAGCATTTTGGAGCACGGTCAACAAACAACACTTGAGAACATTCAGTCTGCTGTATTGGATTCTGAAAGGTTCAGAACAAAGAGAAGAAAGAAAACAGCTTGATAGTAATTGGTGTCATAGGACACCAAGTCAAAGGTCAGGTCAAGTTTAGTTGAGTTCTGGAGTGGCTAAAAGTGTGACTGTGAAAAAGATGAACCACATCGACAAGATAATCAATGTGTGTGTTTCAGTTGAGTGTTTCATTCAGATGGAAACAGGATGGAGAACAGAAGACAGTAGGAAGTGATTTTAAAGATAAGAAGCCAGCCGATTGTGTGGCTACTGCCCCACCAGTCCGAGACTGATTTGACTAAAGTAGGATAAAGGCTGAATTAATGATTAGAGAGAGAGAGAGCGGATGTGTGTGTAAGAGAGGGGGAATAAAGGAGGAGGAAAGGGGGAGATGGAAAGTGGAACGGTTTGATAATGAGCAAAGGGTAGACTGAGACAGAATGAACAACACATGGGGTGAAAAAGGAGGAACATGATGTATATAGAAGGAGAAAGAACGAGGAACAGCTTGATTAAAGAAATCATGTGGTTCGTGTTAAGTTTCAGTGGGTATTGATGGATATATGGCGGTAATGAGTCAAATAGTCAAGCATGATCTAGATTTACTTCTTCACCCAAATTAATTTAGCTGGATCTGCACTATAAATCAGCCATTCATCAGATGTACGAGTGAGTGTTTGTGTGGGCAAGGAGAGACAAAATTCCCATTTTTAGTAATGTTGATGATGAATAAGAGTGGGGGAAAAACATTCAAATTTTCAGTTGATTTATAAATAGTTTTTTTGTGAAGTGACATCACATTACAGTTTACAAGGTCAAATTATCTTAAATAATAAGGAACATGTTGATACAATCATATTATATTGCACACAATCATGAGGGCATGATATCATTTTTTTGGGCTTTATATTAAATAAATACAGTTGAGGTCAAAAGTTTACATAAACCTTGCAGAATCTGCAAAATGTTAATTATTTTACCAAAATAAGAGGGATCATAAAAAATGCATGTTATTTTTTATTTAGTACTGACCTGGATAAGTTATGTCACATAAAGGATGTTTACATATAGTCCACAAGAGAAAATAATATGTGAATGCATAAAAATGACCCCGTTCAAAAGTTTACATACGCTTGATTCTTAATACTGTGTTGTTACCTGATTTTTTTTTTTTTAGTGATAGTTGTTAATGAGTCCCTTGTTTGTTCTAAACAGTTAAACTGCCTGCTGTTCTTAAGAAAATTCCTTTAGTTTCTAGAAATTATTTGGTTTCTCAGCTTTTTTTGTGTATTTGAACCCTTTCCAACAATGACTGTATGATTTTGAGATCCACACTGAGGACAACTGAGGGACTCATATGCAACTGTACCTTCTGAAGGGTAGTACTAAATGAAAAAAATATGATATTTAGGCAAAATAAGAAAAATGTACACATCTTCATTCTGTTCAAAAGTTTTCACCCCTGTCTTTTAATGCATCATGTTTCTTTCTGAAGCATCCGTGAGTGTTTGAACATTCTGTAATAGTTGTATATGAGTCCCTCAGTTGTGAAACGATCATTGTGAAACGATGGATCTCAAAATCATACAGCCATTGTTGGAAAGGGTTCAAATACACAAAAATGCTGAAAAAACACAGAATTTGTGGGACCTGAAGGATTTTGTTGAAGAACAGTGGTCAGTTTAACTGTTCAGGGCAAACACTCATGAGCAGCTTTCACTAAATAAAAAAAAAAAAAGAAAAACAGAGCTGGTGATCATGCAGGTAACAACACAGTATTAAGAATCAAGTGTATGTAAACTTTTGAATGGGGTCATTTAAAAAAAATCAACTAATATTTTCTCTTATGGACTAAATAACTTATTCAGGTCATTACTAAATAAAAACTAACATGCATTTTGTATGATCCCTCTTATTTTGGTAAAATAATTAACATTTTGCAGAATCTGTGCAAGGTGTATGTAAACTTTTGACTTCAACTGTATTAAATATTAAAAATCAGTTAATTATTTTTGGACTGTTGTATCCACTGTGTGTGCAGCTTTGGCTACACTTTCAAATGTTCTCACAAACATAGTGAAACATGTTGAGAATCAACTTGGTCATACTTTTGAAGTGGATACTAATAATGTTGACAGGATTGTGTAAGAGACTCAGGGTCAAGTTTTGGGAACATCGTATAAAAATCATTGTGTTTATATTTCCTTCCAAACATAATGAAACCAACTCTTGAGTGTGTGGCGTCGTGGATGAGAGACGGTTCGATTGTGTGTGGTTTTCCAGACATAAGCATGTAAACCAATGTGCTGGTGGCATGTGTTTGGGGTTATGTGAGTCCCCGGAGTGGAGTATCACTTACCCTGCTGAGATTTTGGCAAGAAGAGTGAGAAGCAGAAAGAGAGAGAGAGGAAGAGAGGGAGGGAAAGTGAGAGAAATGTAAAATGAAACCTCTTTCAAAGTGCACAGAAATATTTATGCCCTCATTGCCAAGCACCTCTCCTTACTGCCTTCAACTTTCTCTGTCTCTCTCTGTGTGTCTTCTTTGTCTCTCATCCTTTTCTCCATCTTTGTCATTCTCCATTGAGCTTTGATCTCTTTCTCTCACTTATTCTTTCCTCCTTTCACCAGGCCCGAACAAAGTAATAAAAAATGACCTAAGCACAAAAGAACAAAAGATAAGTGGGTGGGAATGAAAACGGGTAAGGCGAAGAGGGGGGAAAGGGGGATGAGAAGAGAAAAGAGGAGCGAGAGGGTGTTCGGTGTCACGGGCCACCCAGGACAGGCAAGATTTTGTAAATGTTTACAAGGAAACATCAATTGAATTGCTTTGCTAATTTCCTATTTCACCTGTTTCCACACCGCTGGTTTCTCCTGAGGTCAAATGTGTGTTTTCATATGCAGGAATGCCTTTATCTTTAAACATACTTTCTTGATGGTGGGCACAACCCACAAAGTGGGGTATTTAGATATACCGTTGATAACTCTTGCTTACAGGCCTGCAGCTTACAAGTTAAAAAGTCAACAAATACTTACAAAGGTAGAGGACGCCTTAAAGGAGAGATTAGGACGGCGATAAGAAGACAAATAGCTCCATTGATATGAGAGTGTAATGACTATCGCCTGTTGTTGTTATACGAAGAGGAACATGTGTGGACATGAAGCTATTGTGTGAACACAATCGGCAAGGTGTGTGATGTGTGACGCATCGCCTCGCGCTATCTCTGTCAAGTGCTTGTAATACAAGCGTCGCGCTTTGTCAACATGCAGTGAGCAGCCGCGACCCCACGGGTCTACATTCCTCTCTATAAACCGGGAAAGAAAAGTCCTACAATAAGGAACACCTTTGTGTGGGATGCTTAAAACTAATAATCGTAAAACTGAAGTGTGCAGGGAGGTTGTGAGTCAAAGTATTTTGAAGCACGGGTGAGGGAGTCGGTGTTGCCAGATCTCGCAAGAAAAACAAACACACATTTTTAAGACTAGATAAAATACAAATGGCAAAGCTAGGATAAAATGAGACAAATTAGCTATTTTTTAAAATAATTATTAGACCTTTATTCTTTTATAAAAATAGGCCTAACTAATATATATATATACATATACACACACACACATCTGTGGTGACTGATAATGCCAGTATGCCTGCAATGGTATATTTAAAAGCTATTAAATGTTATCATATTTTATTTTCAAACATTGTAGGCTAATAGATCTTAATAAGGTTAGACGCCATACTGAATTTAACATGGATGAAAACGAGACTTACAGTCTTTCCAATGCTATCTCATGACAAACTGGTGTGCATTTTACAAGGTGGCTAATTTGTACAACCTCACTCGTACGATTTGTCTAGAACCCAGTGACAGGTAGGTTTAGGGGCGGGATTTGTGGTAAGTTATTCATACGAATTTGAAAACTTTTAAAAAAACATATGATTTAGCAAAATTCATACAAATTTGTATGACCTCACACCTCAATTAGCCACCTTGTAAAACGTACGAACTGCGAGATCTAGTTGGTCTCTACAGTAGTAGGCACTGTATCCACCTTTTTTCTTAACGTAAGAGTTAATTATAAGAGTTAAAATTAGTAAATTTTACGGGTGTGGCTTCCCGTCTCTGCATCTAGCTTTTTTTTGCTGTACAAAACAGCTTGTTTTGCTGTTTGATATTGCAAATTGGTGTGTATTACCACATTATTTTAATGTATTATCTTAATTATGAGCACACTGGTTTGTAGAGCAAACAGTTTTAACCGTATACCGCACACAGTTTTTCTTCTCGTTAATTCGTAAATTAACCGGAAGTCTCACCCATAGGCTTACTTCTGCGTTGAGGAAAAAGGTGGATAAAGGTCCTAGAACATGTCAATTTTTACAACATAAAACTTTTAAAACTGTTTTATAGTTTTTGTTCACTGAAAGATTTTTTTCCTCAGAAACACGTTTTGTCAGCTAAACAGTACAATCCTTTCAACGCACTATACTTTCATTTCTCATAGTCTCGTTTTCATCCTTGTCAAAAATTAAATAGGGCATTACGATGACTAGTCTATTCCCTCAAACTATACTTTATTCTGTATTTTCTCTACATAGTCAAAAACGGACCCGCAATTTGTTTAAAATACGCGGACATGGCAACACCGGAGAAACTGCACAGCGCGAACGGTCCAGGCTGTCACCCCGGTAACCCGCGTATTAAAATCTGCAGTTCGCTGTGGCGCGGAAGACCATCCATCAAAAGTAAATGGTTAACGACTTCTTTGTACGACTCACATTCATCATCCAGTCTCCATGGCCCGCGTCTTCATTAGAGACCCAAACTTCGCCTCTCCACCTTTTTTTTTTTTACCAAGCCCCTACCCCCCCATATGCCCGGCTCTTTTCTTCCGCTTCAACAGCAGGGGTGAGGGGGAGACTAAAGACCCTCGGGGACGCTCCTGCAACCTCCTGGCCTCTGCTAGGTCACCTTTTGTGCCGGTGTCATTCTCTTCACTCGCGTTCTCTTGCTCCCGTCAGGATCTCTGGAATTTCCACCACCCGCAGAAGACCCTCCGTGTCTCCCTCAGTCCCAAACGTGGATAAGGATAACCACAGCGGAGACAGATCCAGTTACAGGAGTTTTGAGTGTGCTGTGATTTGCACAGGCGAGAAAAGACTGAACTTGACAGAGCTCTGTTTTAACTATTAGCCTGACAAATTGTCCTGATTGTTTTATGATCATATTCACATTTGTGAGTCCAACAGTTTCTGGCACACAGCTTGTTTATCTCTCACAGAGAGTGAGACATCTGTCCATCCCATCTTGTTGAATGTCTATTCTATTCTTCTATTCTATTCTATATTTGTTATATTCAATATGCTTTTATTCTTATGTTTTTTTAATAACAGAAAGATCCAAAGATCAGCATTTATCTAAAAATAAAAAGCTTTTGTAACATTATACTCTATACCATTCAGTTTTTTTGTAGAAATGAATTGTAGAAATGAATACTTTTATTTAGCAAGGATGCTTTAAATTGATGATAAAGGCATTTATAATGTTTCAAAAGATTTCTGTTTCAGATAAAAGCTGTTCTTTCTATTTATCAAAGAAACCTGAAAAAAATTCTACTCAGCTGTTTTTAACTTAATAATAATATATGTTTTTTGAGCAGCAAATCAGAATATTCGAATGATTTCTGAAGGATCATGTGACTGGAGCAATGATGCTAAAAATTCAGCTTTGAAATCACAGGAATAAATTACATTTTAAACTATATTCAAATAGAATATTTTAAATAGTAAAAATATTTTACATTTTTACTGTTCTGCTGTACTTTGGATCAAATAAATGCAGGCTTGGTGAGCAGAAAAGATTTCTTTAAAAAAAAAAAAAAAAAAACATTAAAAATCTTCAAAAACTTTTGACTGGTCCTCTTTATAGGACTAATAAGATTCTAGCAATATTTTGCAGTGTCCTTTAAGAAACAAAGACTTGTTCCTAAAAAACTTACGTGCAAATAAATAAATCCATACATAAAACTGAATTCTGATGGGCGTTTTCTAACGCGCACATGTTTTAAGCAGGGCGTGGTGTGGGCGGGACAAGACAATAATCTCAAAGTATCATTGGCCCCTTGATTTGACAGGGCAGATAGAGGGCGGAGTTTGTCGAAGAAGAGGTGTGTGCGCTCTCGGATTAAGCGTGATAACTGTCCCAAATTTTCGGTTCAACCTATTCACCACAGGCTATAACGTTTGGAGGAGCTGAATGAAACTCTGAGACGAAAAGAAAAAGGCTTGACATCTTAAGTTTCTCTTGTCAAGACAGAGAGAGCAGCAGAAGAGTAAAGAGGAAAATCAATTTGGCATTATAAGTGGAAACACTGCATTCAGAATCAAAGTTGCAGGTTCTTTTAAAGGGTGTCAGCTTCAAGGACTGTCACTCAACCACGCACCAGAGAGAATATTAGTGGGATACACTCAAAAGAACGACAGAACGCACGATGGATCGCAGAATCCCCGATTTTGCTGGCACTTGGAAAATGAAAAGCTCCGAGAACTTCGAAGAGCTTCTCAAAGCACTGGGTAAGTGTTAATCATGATGCAGACCTGCACGCGGAGAGTGCGCAAAGTTGACTATCAATCCTGAACAGACCGACAAATTCACCACCTCTCCTGTGTGAGTGTGTGGAAAGCGTTTTAATATTCATTCCATATAACTAGCCAACTTTTGTTACTAGTAAATATTTATTTTACTATCAACGGTATATCCAGATCGTTAGGCTAATAGTATTTAATCCAGCTTTTGTATTTATTAGATGCAAATAGCTATTTATTAGCTTACTGGTTTTAATAAACATAGCAGGCAGAAAGCAATTGGCTGCGTTTGGTTTGGGCAGGGTTGAGTTTATTCGCTTAATTGAACAGCAATATTATCCTGTCCTGACTGGAGCTTTAAAAACCCACCCCAGTATTTTGCGCAATTTGCAAGTGATGTGTGCGCAAATTGTTATGTGTGTTTTGGAAAGTCAGTTCGCAAGGCGCTTGCGAGTCTTTCTCAACCAGTTCGGAAATTCTTGTTTAAACATTTACCACTGTTCAAGCCAGAATCCTGGAATTTCAGTGGGTTCCCAAAATTTGACTGACGTCCAATTTAATGAGGGACCGCTGCCACCCAAACGCCCCTCTTCAGCAGTCTGTGTCGAACAAAAGAAGCAGATTCTCTGAGAAGAAAGAGTAGGTCCTTCATTTCACCATTCAAAAGAATGATGAAATGAAGCAGACAGGTTAAAGAGGGCGGAGGAGGAGCACAAAGGAGAAAAAAAACCCTTTTGTTTCTGACATGGGAACATGATGTATTATATGAATACCCCAAATTGCAGGAGATGAGATATGCCGCCACACGAACCCCTCTGAGGACAAATGTCGCCGTAAAAAAGAAGGGGGCGTGGTTATATGTTAGGAATGTGGGTGATTGACAGATAGGTTGATTTAGGAATGAACTTTAATGTTGTGCAAAGACACATATATGCACGCACTCTCCTAAATTCACACACTTTCAGCAACGGAACATTAAAATTCTTTTCGCCCCACGAATATTTCAGTGCACAGATGGGCCCGACCTGTCACCACACCCTGTCATCCACCGCCCTCCTCCATCTTGTGTCCTCATCTCCATCCCTCTATTCTGAAATACTTCCTTTGACCTTTAACCTACGACACTGACCCTGACCGTCTGAGTCCTCTGACATCTTTTCTCGGTTAGTTATGGGGCTTGAAGCAGGGCTTGATCTGAAGAGTCGGTTTAACTTTATTAGCTAACGTTTTAACAAGTTTTGCCTGGATTACACACTCAGAGTGAGAATATGTCTTCCATTGCACTACATTTTTGTGAATTTGCATGTGCTAATGGTTAAAATTGGTGATTGGAGTAATTGATAATTTGTTTGCGCGTCTCTGCCTGAACGTGTGTCTAAATTTTGGCCCCCTCTTGTCTGCCTCCATGTGTATATATTTACCCTTGGTGACAGGTGGGAATGTGTGTGAGGTGAGTAGTGTGAAATTCTACTCGACGCACAGAGGCTCTCTCTCTCTCTCTCACACACACACACAGACTGGCCTTTATATCTAGCTGTCTTTCTTCACACTTGGGTACCCTTTTTCTATGTCTCTGCTGCCTTTCTTGCTCCTTTTTTCTTCTCTTGTCAGTAATCTCATCCTTATTTGACTGTGGCATGCTTTTTTCTTTGTTGCCTCTGCCCTTCCCTACTTCCAAACTGCGCTCTATCCATTTCCTGTCAGGAAGGTTTAATAGATTACAGCATCCCCTGTGGCTGGTTGAATAACTTCCCCTTTCAATGCTTTCGTTCACCCACCTACACACGCACACACAGCAAGACTCCATTTGACATGCAGTATTTAATTTTGTCTAATGAACAGATTGAATTTTTATTTGTGTGCAGAATACAAATCGTGTATTGCGAAAGGGGGTGTTAGGGATTGACCGATAACTTTTTTTTTTCCCAATTAATCTTTAATATTGAATAGCCCCCCAACAATATCATTACACCCGAGTACATTTTTTGCATAATTAATTTTATTGTTTGCATAATTATTTATTAATAATTATAACTGATTATCAAGTGCGAAACATACAGCAAAACAAGACAAAAATAGTACTTACAGGAAAACAATAAAACGATATTTCTATCTAACTATATTTACTTATAATAGCATTAGTAATATGTAAATATTAATAACTATTATAATAGTAAATATTATTATTAGTGCTGTTCAAATGATTAATCGTGATTAATCGCAACTAAAATAAAAGGTTTTGTGTACATAATATATGTTTGTGTACTGTTTATTTATTATGTGTATATAAATACACACATGCATGTATATATTTAAGAAAATATGTTTATATATTAAATATATAAATACATAAATGAAAATATATGTAAATATTTTCAAAATATACACTGCATGTGTGTCGCTATATATATATACATAATAAATATACACAGAACGCACATATATAAATAAAAACTTTACTTTGGATGCAATTAATCACAATTAATCATTTGAACAGCACTAATTAATAATTATATGGCATTATAATAGTAATTATTATTATTATTATTAACATTATGTATGTATTGTAGTCTGACAGTTAGTTATTTGTGTCAAAATTATAGTGGATTATAGTGATTAGCAATTAAATTAGGGCTGTCAAATGATTAATCGCGATTAATGGCATACAAAATTAAAGTTTGAGTTTGCCTAAGAAATGTGTGTGTAATTATTATGTATATATATATATATATATATACACACACACAAATTAATGTATATATTTAAGAGAAATATATTTTTATGTAAAAAATAATTTTATTTATATATAATATAAATTATATAAAAATATAATAAATACATATAAGGGTAAATATTTCTTAAATATACACATGAATGTGTTTGTATTTATACTGTATATACATTATAATTATACACAGTATGGGAAACTCGTACGAATTGCTGTGAGATCGGGTTGGATTCAGGTGATGTCATCAGACAGTGTCGGCAATGAGAGCAGATGTATGAAGCCAAGCCAGACTTAATAACATCACTTTCATTCCCCCGATCTGTCCGACCAAGGGTCTTTTTGTCCTTTAAACTCTATAAATGAAGATTTCTCCATAACCTCTATGAATGCCAGAGTACTCACTGTATTCACAAGAGATTGTTCTGATGTGCACGTGTGTGTGTTTTGTCAGGTGTGAACGTGATGCTGCGTAAGATTGCGGTCGCAGCCGCGTCGAAGCCATCTGTGGAGATTACGCAGAACGGAGAAACCCTGTCAATCAAGACCTCCACCTCTGTAAGGACCACCCATGTCACCTTCACAGTTGGACAAGAGTTTAACGAGGCCACTGTGGATGGACGTCCCTGCACGGTACATACACACCCACAGAAAAACATAGAAACACTTCAGTCATCCTCCTGTACATCTGTCTGTCTGTAACAAATTTCCCTTTTCCAAAACACTCAAAAGAGCAAGAACCTGTGAGTGAGTGTTTATGCAATCCAGATCTCTGATGTAGACTTTCAATCACACCCTCCATCTCAGAGGAGCTATCAAACTGGATACACACCCATTCCTTCAACTTCCATCTCATGGGCACTGATCTGTTTCTCATTCTTTCCATCTCCGAAGAAAAATACTGCCTTCACATATTTTGTCTGTCTCTGTTTTTCCCAGAGCCTTCCTCGTTGGGAAACAGACAGCAAGATTAGTTGCGAACAGACTTTGCAGAAAGGTGAGGGTCCAAAAACCTCATGGACCAGGGAGATAACCAATGACGGTGAACTGATTCTGGTAAGATTTATTCCTGCTTACACACACATGGGTCTTTGATCATATTTTCCCTTTTAATAGTCTATTTCCTGCTTTTTTTGGCAGACCATGACCGCAGACGAAGTGGTGTGCACAAGAGTTTATGTCAGAGAGTGAAAGTATGAGGAAAAAGGAAGACTATCCGTCGAGATCACTCTCTTTCCTCGTTAACCACAATGACTGTGATTTTATATCATCTGTTTCCTTTCTCCCTCATCTTTTCTTTCATGCTGTTTTGTTCACAATGTATTTGAATAATACTTCAGAGAGCCATGCAAATAATTCATGTGAGGTTCCAGACATTTTAAATTGGGCCCTGATTTGTCGTTTAAAAAATACATCATTTTGGGCTCAAAAGCACTTTTAAGGGTTGGTCTTTACAGATGAAGACCTGGAAATCTGAAGCTTGGAAACCAGACTTTGGTGAGACAGTCCATCAGAATATCAGTAAAGGTGCGGTCAAATTAATATTGTAAATTTTCCCAGGTGAAATTCAGTCATTTCAATAATGATCTGTATTAATGGGAATTTCCAAACTCAGATTTTGGGAAAAAATCAAGCTGGATTGACTATGTGTGAGCTGTGCTTCATGCATCATTTCTCTAATGACAACAGACAATTGACCTTTTTTGCCAGCAAAATTTCGCTAATGCGACCGCACCTTAAGAATGTAAGCCAATGTACGATATGCTGTCGGAACATGTTATATCTGTAGTTTAGTCCATTATTTTTTTGTTAAATCTCCTCAGTTGACCCTTCGCTAAGCTCCGCCATGAATTGTAACTGACCAATCTTACTTTAGTAACTATTGCTGTTTCCATCATCCAGTGTACCTCTACGGAGAAACTGTGTTTGGATAGATTTTGAATTTTGGATAGATTTTGATTTTGAAAACTTACAGTTGTTCTACAGTCAATTTTACTGTATTCAGCTGATTGTGAGAAGTGTGTGCCTTGATTTTGATTTGCTGTTACTACAGTTTATAAATCTTACAGCATAATTTGAAACTTTTGTTAAAGATAAGATATTTCACCCAAAATGAAAATTACCCTATGATTTATTCACCCTCAAGCCATTCAAGGAATGTGTGACTTTCTTCTTTCAGTAGAATATAATCAGTTTTATTAAAAAAATGTCCAGGGTCTTCCAAGCTTATAATGGCAGTACATGGGTATTGAGATTTTGAAGTTCAATAAAGTGCACAATTATTTATGTAAGAAAAATACCCATATTTAAAACTTCTTAAACTGTAATCTCTATCTTATGCTAGGACATAGGGGTAGCATAACCTCTCAAGAACCAAGTTTTATTTATAGCAAAGGAAAACAAGTCTCCTCTTGACTTATATAGAAATTCTCCAACATTTTTCTTTACAAATCTTCGTTTTGTACTTTTAATTTGTGACTGGCGTTTTGTTTTGCTCTCTCCTCTGCTACGTCCTACGTCATTCGCTGGAACGGCGTTCTCTCGTGAACGTGTGCTTGACAGTTAGCGGAAGCTAGAGATTATGGTCTATAAAGTTCTTACATAAACACACAGATTCACTTCAGGAGGCTTTTATTACCCCCTGAGTCGTGTCGAGTACTTCTTATGATGGATTTATGCACTTTATTGGACTTTAAAATCTCAACACCCATTCACCGCCATTATAAGCCTTGGAAGAGCCAGGACATTTCTTAATATAACTCCAATTGTATTCATCTGAAAGAAGAAAGTCATATACACCTAGGACGGCTTGAGGGTGAGTAAATTATGGGGTAATTTTAATTTTTGGGTGAACTATCCCTTTAAGAAAAAGGCAGATTCAATGTTTCAATTCATTCCACCCCGAAAAGACAAAATCCAATCAAGATTTTAACACTTTATGAGCACATTTTACTCAAAAATACATTGTTTATTGAAATATCCAATTCATTCCTAAGTGACGTTCTGTGCTGTCTGATGTAGGAATGGTACAAAGGGCGGAGCTAAGCGAAGGGTCATTTGTAATTAGAACCCCATGAAACTCCAATCCCAACCTTCTCTTTTCTTCTTTAATTTTTTGTATATATTTTAATAAAACCTGAATCTTCATCCAAAATCTCTTTATATTTTTCATTTTTATACAAACAGTTTCAGCAGTCATTACTTATTTCTCTGCATGCACAATAAAGGTTACTGCCAAGAGTTTGTGTTTTTCTGTCATTCAGTAGCAATTACTCACACAGAAGTTTACTGGCAGTTCCGTGATGTCAATGGAACAAATGTCAGTTGATTTTACTTCAAAATAAGAAGAAATTAAAGAAACTGCCTTGAGTTTTTTTTTTTAACAAACCCACACTCCTTCTCACTCTCTTTTCTCACTCAGTCACACTGGTCTTATTTTAGTATTTCTGCCAGCTGGCTGTAACTAGAATAACTTGTCTGTCCCTCTCCACCCCTCCGTCTCTCCCTGATTTTTCCATCTCAGTCTTTCTTTCTCATCACTATCACCCTGTCTCTGGATCCTGTCTCTCAGCTCAGAGTTTTACAAAACCCTACAATTTTAATGCACTGATTGTCATTCAAATGCATGGAATGTAAATGTATTGTAACATAAAAATGGCCGGAAAACACCCACTAGTCATCAAAATTTCCCTGGTAACCTGATCCTCCACTCAAAACATTCACATTTCTTTTTTTCCATGCTGACAGAATTGTCGACCGTAAGTCATTTATTAGACTAGCCAATGGTTATTGGCTAAACTAGCCAATGGGATAAAGCTCTTAAATAAAAGAGATCCAGGCAAACTGTCCAATCCAGGCAGGAAATGCCAGTCGGATTACAAGGTGAAAATGATTGACAGCAGATGTGCTTAACAAGAAGCAGGGAATGGAAACTCAGGGTCAAGATGAAATAAGGACCATCATACAGTGCACTCATGTGCATGTTCATATAAACTGTACATACACAGTGCACCATCATATCCAGGAAGGTTAAGAGTGTGTAAATACAGATGAAATAGCATAATCAAGTGTATTCCCACTCAGAAAGAAAAACAAAGGTAGAATGGAGGTGATGGTGGAATGTGGAGAGGTTTAGGGGTGATGCCTGCAGCTGTACTTGGTTACTGAGTGACCCTAATAAAACCAACCCCTCTCTACCGCCTGCCCCTATAAAAGACTCCAAATAACTGCCTCTCCTTCCTCCTTTATTACCCCCTGGGGCAGTAAAAGGCAGCTGTCTCTCTCTTTTCGAAAACCACCCGCACATTTGCACACATATGAAACCAAACATGCACATTCTTTCGAACCTTCACATGTGCCATCAAACACTTTGGCCACTGTGAGCACAGACCATAAAACTGCACACATACACACACTCACACACATGTGAGTGCCCACAGCTAGTAATGGGCCCTAATGTGGCAGAAACACTCGCATATTTGGTCATTAACTTCAAAGGAACACTAGCAGATAGGCTAACAACTCATAAACACACACACACACATGCTGATTTTGGCCAGTATTGTGCAGGGCAGGTAAACCTGGAATGGCAATCTCTTCCCAACATCTATTCTGTTTGCTTTGGATTTAGCTGGCAGGCAATTTGACGAGCAGATAAGCATTTACGCAGCAGAACACACACACACACACACATGTTCGGTTTCCATGTTTTTAATGGAGACATTCCCCAGGTGTAATGGTTTTTATACTGTACAAACTGTATTTTCTATCCCATTACTCTAAACCTACACCTCACAGGACACTTTGCATTTTTAGATTTTCTAAAAACTTCATTATGAATGATTTATGAAAGCTTGTTTCCTCATGGGGACCAAAAATGTCACCACAAGGACAAGTATTTTGGATATTGCCATCTTTGTGAGGACATTTTGTCCCCATAACGGAGGGTATCCCTGAACCACTCACTCACACACACATACACACACAATGCAAAACTCTACAGTTGAGGTCAAAAGTTTACATACACCTTGCAGAATCTGCTAAATGTTGATTATTTTTACCAAAATAGTAGGGATTATACAAAATGCATGTTATTTTTTATTTTAGTTTGCATATGGTCTACAAGAGAAAATAATAGTTGCATTTATAAAAATGACCCCGTTCAAAAGTTTACATACGCTTAATTCTTACCCGAATAATCCACAGCTGTTTTTTGTTTTGTTTTGTTTTTCACACTGAGGACAACTGAGGGACTCATATGCAACTATTACTCTTAATGGTCATGTTTCCTTTTTGAACCTTCTGTAATAGTTGGACATGAGTCCCTCAGTTGCCTTGAGTGTGAAAAGAACAGCGGGCAGTTTAACTGTTCCAGACAAACAAGGGAGCCACGAACAACCATCATTAAAACAAAAAAACTGTGGATCATTCACGTAACAACACAGTGTTAAGAATCAAGTGTATGAAAACGTTTTAACAGGGTCATTTTTATAAATTCAACTATTATTTTCTCTTGTGGACTATATGTAAATGTCTTTTATGTAAAATATCTTATTCAGGTCAGTACTAAGTAAATAACATGCATTTTGTAAGATCCCTCTTATTTTGGCAAAATAAATAACATTTTGTAGATTCTGCAAGGTGTATGTAAACTTTTGACCTCAAATGTATAAACAGACTTTCAGTCCTAAATGATGTGTCGAGAGCATTCATTCAGTATCATTATCTCATTTTTGACCGAGATGGCTTTTAGGGGGTATTGCATCTGAACTCTTCATATATACAGTGCCTATAGAAAATCATCATACCCTGTGAAAACCTTTACCTTTTGTCATATTGCACCCTGGAAATAAATAAATTAATTAATTAATTAAAGGTGCTTTCACACCTGTAGATTGATTGCTTTGTTCTAAAACAAGGATTAAAATTATTTCAATGTTGCTTTTTATTTTTGGTGCGGTTCACTTTCACACAACAAAGTCACGCGCAAGTAAACTGTCCTCTCATTAATCAAACTTCCACGGTTTATTTTCCAGGATTCCCCTCAGCTGTCATCTGTCAGGATGGAACAACAGCTTTGCGGGCCTATCGTTGCATTTTTTTGTAGCTGTCATTGTATTAATTTATCATTTTTAGCACGAGTACACGATTCATTGTTTTGGCGCGGATCTGAGCGCGATTGCCGTGTTCACATATGCCCAAACAAACCGAGCTAAGGGGGAAACGTGTCAGGTTCGGAAACAAAGTAAAAAATAATTTAAAATTTAAATCTGGAGGATCATTAAAAATTAATCAGTTAAATGCCTGGTTTGGTAAAGTGATCAGCCCCTTAGAGTATACCATTATAAACTTGCTTCAGAATAAATAAAGCTGTTTCTTGATGATTCCACTGTTAGTAGTGCATGGTACGGCAAAGAATTCGCCATGGTTGGGAAAGTGCTTTCAAAAGACCTCCAGGATAAAGTTTTAGAAAGGCACAAGTTAGGAGAAGGCTACAAAAACATTTCAAAAGCTTTAGCTATCCCTCAGAGTACTGTTCAGAGCATCATTAAGAAGTGGAAAGTGTATGGCGCCACCTACACATTGCCTAGATCAGGCCGTCGTCCAAAGTGAATGACAGAACAAGGAGGACATTAATATGAGAAGCTACCAGGAGGCCAAAGGCAACTTTGAAGAACTTACGAGGTTCTATGACTGGATCTGGTCAGTCCGTGCATGTGACAACTATCTCCCAAGCTTTACACAAAGCAGGCCTGTATGGCAGGGTGGCATGAAAGAACACATTTGAAAGAGACTGATACCAAAAGGTGCTCTGACCTTTTTGGACTGAAGTCCAAGCGCTATGTTTGGCGAAAAACAAACACAGCACACCACCCAAATCACACCATACCTACTGTGAAGCATTATGTTGTGGGGGTGTTTCTCTTCAGCTGGGACTGGGCGATTGGTCAGGATTGAAGGGAAAATGGATGCTGCCAAGTACATCCAAATTCTTGAGGAAAACCTGCGTCCCCCTGCTAGACAGCTGAAGATGAACAGGTCATTCACCTTCCAACACGACAATGACCTCAAACAACAATGAAATAACAACTATAAGAAGATGAATGTCATTGAGTGGCCAAGTCAGAGCCCTGACTTAAATCCAATTGAAAATCTGTGTATGAATTTGAATAGAGCAGTCCATTGCTGCTTACCACAGAATTTGACTCAACTTGAGCAATCCTGAAAGGAAACCTAGGCAAATACTCCCCTATCAAGGTGTGCAAAGCTAGTACAGACATATCCAAAAAGACTGATGGCTGTAATTATAGCAAAAGGTGGCTCTATGAAGTATTAAATCAAGGGACTGATGACTTTTTCAACCCTGTTATTCTAGTTTATATATTATATATATATATATATATATATATATATATATATATTATTATTATTATTATTATTATTATTATTATTAATTTGCAGAACTGTTGCGTTTTGTTTAATGATGTGAGACCAAAACTGTAAAGCTGGAAAAGCTATTTGGAATGGGGTTTGATTTCAGGCTGCATGACAAATAAAGTTACTATGTATGGTGTTTGACTTTTAGACTTTTAGGTACTGTATGCATATATACATATATCTTGATTATACCATTTCCACCACCATAGTTTTCACCACACAACAAAGATGCAGTGAAAATTACATTATGGTCTGATTTTTAGAATGTACTATATACAATACCATTCAAAAGTTTAAAAGCAGTCATTTTTATAAAATATTATTACAATTTAAAATTGTAATAATTTAGTGTAACGTGAACCTTTAACAATCATTTTAATATGCTGATTTGGTGCTCAAGATACATTTCTTATCATTATCATTCTTGCAAACAGTTGTGCTGCTTACTATATATTGTGGAAACCATAAAGCATTTTTTTTCAGGATTCTTTGATGAATTGTCTTTCAGGGTAAAGCATTCTTACTGAATTAAAGCATTCCTAACAAACACAAGACAAAAACAACAATAAACAGATAAAATCTTAGTCACTTCAATCTCAAATGGTATTTCCATTAAAAAAAAAAAAAAAAATCCTCAGACCCACTAATTTCCCTTACCAGCACTTATGTTGTTAGCAACAACCCTTTAAACCCTTTAAAACGGACTCTAATCTCTTATCTCACATTTTCATGGAAGAAAGATTTATAGCTGTAAATAATTTTGTGCATAGCATAGGATGAGCTGGCTGTCACACAAAGTCAGATCTTAATCTTCGTTGTTGAAAGATAACAGATATATCACATCCATGCTAAATCTGACAGCACGGTGTGATTTGGGATCAGATTTATGCATGTAAATATACGGACAGTCAGTTGGGTAATGATAATATTTTGTGCCCTGCAGCAAAGACTGCACCGAATGCTATGATAGACAGAAAGATTTATATGACTGTATCTGTGTGAGTGTGCATGTGCTATCAAAAACCACTTTGTCAGAGACAATGAGCGGCAACAGAGAGGAAAACTGAAGCTGAGGGTGTGTGTGCAGAAACTGTGTGGGCACAGTTTTTCAAACATGACATGTACAAGCGTGTGTGTGTGTGTGTGTGTGTGTGTGTTAAAGAGTTAACGGTGAGAAAAATCCCACAGACAACACACTCCAAAACGCCCTGTGGGCATACTGCAAAGCATTATGGGTCAAACAAACCATTGTCACCTTACAGCTGATTGGTGGATCACAGCTGGCCCTGATCCATGAACCTTGAGGGCAGTCTGTGAGATACTTAAGCACATGCACAAAAGTAAACAGGGTTAAGATCGGCAAATATGTTTCTCACACCCATCAATCCACACGTTTCGCTTGCACACTACCAAAGGCGCAATGCATACACAACTCCACGCACGCACTATCGGCCATCTACTTCCAGTAGAAAAAGACAAACAGTCTCAAACATTTCTCACCGTGGTGCTGACTCAAAGTGAGCTGGTGGTGAGGATTCCAAGATTCCAGACATGCGGAAAGAGTGAGTCCCGCACCGAGGTGTGGAGAGAATCACACGGAAACAGTCACATCTCATGGCCAGGCTTCTAGGTCAACTGTCAAGTTTAGATGAATATGTGGGTTCAGGACAAGTTTAGTTCAATCCACAGCATTCCTGGCATAATGTTTATTTCCACAAAGATGAAATTCCACTTGTCCCTCATTTCCATAGAAAAATACTCCCTTTTTCATAGCAACTAGACCTACACATTATGTGTTTTAACATGATTAATCAAAAAAAAAAAAAAATGCTTACTCACCTTTCCTGTGTAAAGCCATATCCAATTATACAACTTTCATCACAGAAGTAAGCCTATGAGCGAGACTTCCGGTTCATTATAGCTGCTACAGAAAAATAACGAAAATAATAATAACGTGCAATAAATGGTAAAACTGTTTGCACTACAAACCAGTGTGTTTATAATTAAAATAATAAATTATGGTAAGACACATTAATCTGCAAAATCAAGCAGCAAAACAAGCTGAAAATAGCTGGAAACCAGACCCAATTTATAAATGACTGCGCCCACTCTTTTGGAAAAAATATATTTTTCTTATCCACCTTATTCCTGTGTCCCATGGTGCTTTGCACGCATTATGAATATAACTTTAATCAGTGAAATGCTCGCTCTATGAACGCAATAATACGTTGAGATGACATTATTCTACTCACCCGTAAACCATTGAACATTAAAATGACATTTAAAGTGCAAAAGCATAAACAAGGTACTTTTAACAGACTATGAATAACCCCAAAATCGCAGTTCTTTCCATAGCAATAACGAAAGGGCAAAATACGACTCTAGTAATACATATCTGTATTATGTAGTAACATACATTGCCTTAATAAAAAAAGTTCATTCGTCAGCACCCATTGCCTTGTGGTTAGAGCATTGACACATAGCGCAACTGCGCTCACGGCAACCCGAGTTCGAGTCCCACCTCAAGGTCCTTTGCCGATCCTGTTCCCCTCTCTCCTCCCAGTACCTTCCTGTCAGCTCTCCACTGTCCTCTCATAATAAAGGTGTGAAAAGCCCATAAATATAATAATCATGAAAAGAAAATAATCATGTGGAAAAGAATGCAGTGACTGAAAAAAAGCTCTTGCCATAGATTTTCTTGTCACGTTAACATAGCATGCGTTACTTAATTCTCGTGATGTCTAAAAAATAAAACATATCGACAGCTCATTCAGTCAAACAGATAGGTATCCTTTATTTGTAGGGCAACCTTGTGATTTGAAATTTTTTGTTTCACTCTTTTTAAATGGAAGTTCCCCAAACCAGAAGTGTCAGCCATAATTCAAAACGCAGTAGGCTCGTCAGCAGGAATAAGGTGGATGGGAAAGGCACTGAAAACGAATAACGTGTTAGCCACTAAAGGGACATGGTTAGGCGCTTGCTAGCGGTAGCCTGTTACATTATAGTACATAAAATTTCACTTACCACAAAAACAGAGTAAGGAGAGGACTGATAGAATGGCGAATGATTTGCAGATCCAGAGCACCACTGACAAACATCTAATCTTGTAAAATGTGTGGTAAGTACTGCTGCTGGTGTTTGCAAACAGTGATAAACTTTTTTTGTGGGCGGAGCCTATCTGGTGGCAGAAAATGACAGTTTTCAAGTGGCAGTCTATGGAAGCCATGGAATAAAAAAATAAAAAAGGTACATTTAATTTAGATTTCAAAATTCTGACTTTATTCTCGCAATTCCGAGATTATATCTCTGATAAGAAAAATCAACTCATCATTCTCTATTTTCCCCCTCGTCTTAGAATCATGAGCTTATATCCCACACTTATGGCTTTTTTCCCCCCTCAGAACTGACAAACTCGCTATTGATGAGTTAAATTGAGTTATAAAGTCCAAAACACAAGACATAAACTTGGAAAAAAAGTCAGAATTGTGAGATAAAATAGGTACATGTAAAATAGTATTTCATGCTGTAACTATATAAATGTAACAGATCATTATTATTGTTATAAGCTGCATAATATTATGTAGACCTATTGTTCAAATCAAATTTAGTTTAAATCAAATTAAAGTTTAAAACAAATTAAGCTTCAAATGGTGTCTTTGACGATAGTATTCTATAAAAATGATTTACATTCCTATTCTGACATTTATATAGCGCTTTTCTGCTTTTTCTAAGCACTCAAAGTGCTCTACATTGTGAGGGGGGTATCTCGTCGTCCACCACCAGTGTGCAGCATCCACTTGGACCACCACACACCAGCTTATTGGTGGAGAGGAGACAGGGTGATGAAGCCAATCAGTAGATATGGGGATTGTTACGAGGCCATGATGGTCAGAGGCCAGTGGGCAAATTTGGCCAGGATGCCAAGGTAACACCTCCACTCTTTTCAAAAAATATTCTCAGATTTTTTAATGACTAATCAGGTCCTCGGTTGGAAGACAGACGAAACGTTAACCCGACACATCCAAAGGCACAACAATAAATTTTTTTCTTTTATTCCATGGATTTTACCCATTTCCCTCCATTTGTTACCAGTGTTTTTCTATCACCATAATACGCACGCAGCTGCAAGTGACGTTACTGTCACGTGTACTCCAAATTCTTCTATATCAGTGGTATCCAAACTCAGTCCTGGAGGGCCACTGTCCTGCAGAGTTTAGCTCCGACTTGCCTCAACACACCTACCTTGAAGTTTCTATCTAGAATGCCTAGTAAGAGCTTGATTAGCTGGTTTAGGTGTGTTTAATTGGAGTTGGAGCTAAACTCTGCAGGACTCTGGCCCTCCAGATGCAGGATTGGACATCCATGTTCTATACAGAGTATGTGTGATGGCAAATCTCGAAAGTGAAAGTAAAAAGCGAGCCCACATTTACATGCAATTTCAGTGCCTTGCATATTAATAGTGGCTCCCTGATGCCTGCCATTTCTACTGTATAATTACCTAATGATATAATTGCGAGAGAAAGCATTGAAATAGCTATTTTTTCCTTCCATCTCCTATTTATTCCCTTTAGGGGTTCTGTAGTACACGTCATTTCCTTTTCGAATATGGTATTAGGATTCGAGCACGCCCTTATGTAACACCATAAACTCTAAAACGACAATGAAAAACTCTGACTAAAAGAGTTTGATAGCTTAAATTAGTATAAGCTTCACAAATTCCAAACTCACTTCCATTGTAAGTGCCTCACTGTAACCTTGTTCTTGCATTTTTTTAAAAAACAATTGAGGGATGAGTCAAACTTATTTTATTGTGGTAGGCCTAATCAACGTAATAGCACAGTGCTGTAGATTATCTTGTACTAAACCCGGAATAATCCTTTAGGCCTCAGCCTGTCTGTAATTTTCCCCAATGGATAATAAAGAGAGTCTGAGGACATGTGCATCCGTTTGGCAGAGTGTCATTTTTGCGACACATTTTGAAGACACCATGCCCCTCCTGAAATTAGAATCAGATCCCTTGCAGCATTTGCAGCAAGAATAACGTTGGGGAAAATTACAGATGCCCGAAAGGGTAGATGAGATCAGCAGACATTAGACTACCAAAAGATCACAGCAATGACCCCAATGACTCACTGCGGCTTTTATAGGGTAAGATATCATTACATGGAACTCAGTGCATGAAGGGCGAGAGTGTAGATATAATAATAAAGCAACATTTAGGCTATGTTCACACAGTCAGCGTTTGGGATTGACGACTGTGTTTAATAAGAGCTATGTCTCTTAAAGGGATAGTTCACCCCAAAAATGAAAAATCTGTTTTTAATTACTTACGTCGTTCCAAAGACCTTCGTTCATCTTCGGGGCACAAATTAAGATATTTTTGATGAAATCCGAGTGCTTTCTGACCCTGCAGAGACAGCAACACAACTACCACATTCAAGGCCCAGAAAGGTAGTAAGAACATTGTTAAAATAGTCCATGTGACATCAGCGGATCAACCGTAATGTAACGAAGTTATGAGAATACTTCCTGTGCACAAAGAAAACAAAAATAACGACTTTTAACAACAATTTCAATCTCTGACGCAAGTTCATCAGAGTTTGTGAGTTCACGAGAGTTGCGTTGCTGTCTATGCAGGGTCAGAAAGCTCTCGGAATTCATCAAAAGGTCTTACGGTTTGGAATTAATGACAATTAATGACAGAACACAGAATTAATGGAGTAATTAAAGACGGTTTCACTGGCCAAGCGACAGCGGCTTTATATTATTTGAGTTGCACTTAAACTGCAAAAACTGATGGCAGCAGTTTCAATTAAAAATGACTTTGAGATGACACATCTCTATCTTTGTAAGATATCGAAACCACACATGAAAACACCCAACATGCACTAAACTAGTTGTCTGTATAGTTGTGTTCAAATGGTTGTGCAAACTCACAGATTTCCTAAAATGCATTTGTGAATTTATGTAAACATAACCATATTAAGGACTCGAAAAGAGGACATACTGCTGGTGTGTGAACACTGTTTCTTTCTCTCAGTTTCTCTCGTTTTTTTTCTCCCACAGACACATCCATTCATTGTCACTCACATACTGTACTGAATGGAGTCCCAATTTACAGATTTCATGCAATGCTGTATTATACCAAATCTGTGGGAAGCCACATTGCTATTAACAGCAGGCAGCTGGTGGGGTCAGCTGACCGCTGAGTTTTGATTAGTTCGGAGAACTGAGGCAGAAGACAAGAAACGGTCAGAACACACCAGCTTCAGACAGTTTCCCAACATCTGTTCCTTTGTTACAGTATGTTTTGGCCTCATTGCTCACTCTTTAATGGGAAGAGAGTGTGTTCTTGGAGATGATGTGAACACCCTGTTTAGCTTTTTTACATAAGTGTGAGTCAGAAGGAAAATCCTGCTAGTCCAGTTAATAACATTTGAATTGTAGCTTTTGCATGTACATGACTAGTGTTTGTGGGTATTTGTGTCTGTGGTGACATCATTTGTGCTTTAAGACAAGATTCCCTTGCCAAAAATATGACAAGTAATACAAATATGACCTTTCACTGCAATTATCTTTTCGTTTAAAATATATATTTCACAACTGGCTGTTTGCATAAACTTTTGCATAAACTATCTTTCTACATGAGAGTGTGAGAACGAGGCGTTAATAACAGGGAGAATTTTAATTCGTTTCCACTCCCACGTAACTGTTACCTTAATGACGTTTTTAACGTGGCAAGCGGTGCACAACCCCCACAGGAGAATTACACAATTTTCTGCGGTTACAAATATTTAGATTTGTTGTGAATCGTAACACCCTTGGTAACGCTCAGTGCAAAAGGTCGACAAACAACAACGAAATAGAGTTCAGAACGAAGTCATCACCTGCAACGCACAAAACGAATACGACGGAAAACGAATAGGGAAATTGCAACACCTTGAGGATTCTTTCTGAAATGTAAGAAGAAACAGCGTGTTCCAAAATGTGTTACGCTGCCTCCCTCTGCTGGATGAATATTGCAGGTGCATAACTAAAATTCACTCAATAGTCCTCCACAGTCAACAACTAAAGGCAAAAAGAACACATAATAATGATATTGACGTTATGCTAGAAATAAAGTAAAGTTTTTAAATCTTTGGCATGAAATAACATGTTTAATTACAGTCTGTAAAATATTTGAAGGTTTTCAAAAATCAAGGTCAAATTTTGTTGTACATTCAAGCTTTATTTTTGTCTTGAAATGCTAAAATGTGAAAATGGTATTTAAATATTTAGTTGGGGGAAAAGTATTTCATTTACTCACCCTCATGATATTTTGACTTGAATGTTGGTACATAAACAGTTTTGGTTTCTACTGGCCTTTGTAGTATGTATGTATGTATGCATGTATTTATGTATGTTGTTGTCCATTTGTAAACTAAACCAGTCATTTTGAAACTGATATTTATACATCCCATGCTGAATAAATAAAGGATAGAACAATAGTTGGCCAAGATACAACCATTTGAAAATCCGGAATCTGACGATGCAAAAAAAAATCTAAATGTTGAGAAAATCGCCTTTAAAGGTGCCCAAATGAAGTTCTTAGCAGTGCATATTACTAATCAAAAATTAAGTTTTGATATATTTATGGTAGGAAATTTACAAAATGTCTTCATGGAACATGATCTTTATTTAATATCCTAATGATTTTTAGCATAAAAGAAAAATGTATTATTTTGACCCATACAATGCATTGTTGGTCATTGCTACAAATATACCGATGCTACTTATGACTGGTTTTGTTGTCCAGGGTCACATATACTGAAAGTTAATGGGAACTGTAACTGTTTGGTTGCAAACATTTTTCAAAATATCTTCTTCTTTGTTCTACAAAAAATGAAGGTCATACATGTTTGGAATGATAGGCTATTAGTAAACGATGACCGGATTTTTGAAAATTTTAAAATATTATAAAACCATTCCAAAAATGTTAAAATGTAATTTGCATCTCCTTCACAAAATATTATCAAGCACAATAAATAATTTGAGATGTGCTTCAATAACAGTGTGATGGAAATTTGGTGATGGAGAAGTATGATCAAGCAAATAAATTCACAACCATTTAATAAGTGAAACAGAGATAAGGTCCAATTATTGTGTTTTTCATAGCTCTCCTTCTCCAGCAAAACTAAATGAGTTTTCTGGGCTGTGGTGAACCCAGACATGACCCAAGGCCCTACAGTGTTTTGACAAAGTCTTAACATAACAGAGCTGATAATATCTGTGGCGTGACTGTGGCGAGAAAAAATCAACCAAATCTTGTTTTTTTAAAGAGAGGGTCAGTCTGTATTTCGTGTTTATGAGGCTGTCTAAGACTGAGGTCTTTATAATAACTCATGACGAATTGATGTGTTGGATAGAAGTCATAAACATCTGACAACACGGTTCTGTCATAAAAGCAAAGGTTGATTTAAAAGGAAGGGCAAACTAACAGATCTCTGTTATCATAACCAGAATCTACATAGAGTTGCCAAATCTATAATGTATTTGTTATTAGAATCACTCCGGTTGGAAATTGTAATACTATTTTCTTAAAACCGCACCTGATGTACTAAATTCGCGTAAGATTAGAGTTAAATAGCGTCACACACACACACACACACACGCATGTTGGGTTTACATGTTTTATGGGGACATTCCATAGGCGTAATGGTTTTTATACTGTACAAACCCTATTTTCTATTGCCCTACACCAACCCTACACCTAAACCTAGCCCTCACAGGAGACTGTGCACACTTTTACTTTCTCAAAAAAACTCATTCTGCATGATTTATAAGCCTGTTTCCTCATGGGGACCTCACAAATGTCCCCACAAGGTCAAAATTTACTGGTATTACTATCCTTGTGGGGACATTTGGTCCCCATAACGTGATGAATACCAGGTGCACACACACACACACACACACACAGAAGACAGAGAGAGAGAGAGAGAGAGAGAGAGAGAGAGAGGATTTGTGGGCCAGGCTCAGAAAGAGGGTCCAGTTGTCTGAGGGAGACGAAGGTTTTGCTCCAGAATCAAGGCGCTCTTTCATTTGCTCCATTTCATTTGTATATATTTTGGAGACTTGGAGACACGTTGCGGTCGAAAGAAAGCAGCTACGAACGCAATGAAATAAATTTCACCTCAGGACAGTTGTGCAAAATAATATTTAAGACAATTTTTCATTTCATGTGGAAGGGATAGATGTTTCTTCTTTAGCAGCATTGACAGAAATTACCGGGAAATAATTTTGACAGTTATTTTTGCGAATGTATATATTTTGGGAACCGCTCGTTTGCAGAAGTTGGACTAAACTTATGGGCGCGCTCTTATAACTACAGCAGGTGCTGGAGCCGCGCAAAACTGGATTTTGAATTAACTTTGTTTATGTGGGGAACAAGATGGTAAGTTAACTTAGTGTTTAATTTGTTGGTTTGTCAAGTTTTGCTTAATAGCTATCATTAAGCTGCGTAGTTACCCTAAAATTTAAAAGTGATAAAATATTCTGTCATACACCCTTATGTTTTACCAAAGTCGGGAGAAGGAGATATGAATGGGCTGAAGACATTTTAGCCACCACTTACTTTCTTTGTGTGAAAAAGTTAAGTGATACTGACAATTCCTAACAATTTGCCTAGCATATCCATTTATTTACATGAGTTTGGATAACATAAAGGTGAATAGTGAATAATTTAAGAGTCATATTTGGGTAAAATGTTGTTGTAATATTTATCATTTGTAATTATAAGCACCTTGAGACTGAATATAGTTGTTATTAATTATAGAAACATTATATACTCGTACACGCGTACAGTGTGGTAGCCTACTAATTTGAAACATTTTTTTCAGTACTTGTTTGAGCCAAAACGCGTAAAAAGTTGCAACCAGGCCAAAATACTATACAGTAATGTCTTTCATGCGCAGGGAATGTGAGAGTTATGCCACTGGAGAGGAAGCACATCTCCACCTGAGAGAACACGCGCGTGCGCGCCTGCTAACGTGCGCGCGCTGTATTTACACCCGCTACTGAGAATTACATTTTGAAGAAGTAAAAGAAACTCAATCACCTAACTGACTAATGGAGATTCACAAGTACCTGCTGTTGTTGAAGATCACTGTTCTTCTCAAAGGTGAGTTTAACCAGTTTTTTATGCGTTTAATTGCCTTGATTTGTGCTGTATTGCTTTGTCATGTGATTTTAAATAAAATCACTTTTTGAGTTACACCTACAAAATGATGCAAGTCATGGAATTTAAAACTGTCGTCTTCTGTAATATCCCTCCACTTACAACAAGTTGTTGACTGTGACCCCCAAAAACATGATTTCTTTGTTCAGCTAAACCCTTTTCTACTACAGATACCATAATTACTGATGTGGCTCAGTAAAGTTTAAAGGAGTCATCACATATTTTTGGTTCCTTGAGGTTTACTTATAAAGTTTTATGCTCAAAAATGATTATTTTCAACCCTCATTCTGAACCTCTGTCTAAAATATGAGCTGTTTTAAGGGGTGGGTCCTTTAAGGTGTATCAGGAATTGGCCACTGTTGTGGTTGTCTAATGTCATTTCCAGACAAAGCATTATGACGCATTATGAAGCATTATGAAATCGTTTACTTACAGTTTATGATGCAGCTGCAGTCAGATTTAGTGTGTTTTTGTGAACTCTCCATTACACTGTGCCTTGATTACAAAACAAAATGCTCCGATCGATGCTCAGGAATGATCCAGGATGCCATTAAAAATAAACTATCTACTTGTTTCTTACACTGGAATCCTTCTGATATCTGTACAAAAACCTGAAAGAGCTGTTTAAACCAAACGCATCAAAGCAAACGTTCTTTCACTCAATTTGTCCTATTGACAGCATACTCAAGCACATGCACTGTGTCAGAAAGGGAACTAGAATCTGTATACTGTATCCAGTGTAGACAAGATAGCGGCAGTGATTGTAATTTTTATCTGCTTTTGACACAAGGTGACACTCGCAATTAGTGTATTCAAGTGTCAGCTGTTAAGTGACTGAATGCCAGTGGGCGAGGGCTGTGGTGAGACTGTTCATCAATGCCTTGCTCTGGAGGCAGTGTTTATGCAAACGACTGTGCCCAGGTGATGTCACTTTGCCCCTCGGATCCAAACAAGCAGTTTTCTGAGGGTTATTACAAATATGCTTTTTTATTGATGATGAGGACATTTTAAGTAACTTGCAGGATGCATTAAAGGAGAAGTCCACTTCCAGAACAACAATTTACAAATAATCTACTCACCCTCTTGTCGTCCAAAATGTTCATGTCTTTCTGTCCTCAGTCGTAAAGAAATTATGGTTTTTGAGGAAAGCATTTCAGGATTTTTCTCCATATAATGGACTTCATTGGTTCCCCCGATTTTGAACTTCCAAAATGTAGTTTAAATGCAGCTTCAAAGGGCTCTAAACGATCCCAGCCGAGGAAGAAGGGTGTTATCTAGCGAAACGATTGGTCAGTTTTTTTCAGAAATTTGTTTTAATACTTTTTAAGTACAAACGCTTGTGTAGAACAGGCTCTGGGATGCGCGTCCACGATGCTACGAATTAGTGATGGGTCGTTCTTGAACGATTCGTTCATTTTGAACGAATCTTTAATGTGACTCGGGAACAACGAATCATCTTGGGGAGTGATTCATTCAGTCACGCATGCGCAACATCCTATTAGGTTCTGTACTGGAATTAGTTCACCTGTTTCGAGTCTTCAGTTTTTTTGAGTCGTTCGTTCATATTACAGTGCTGTCATGTGATGAACGAACAAATCAAACCCGAAAACTTGTCAGATAAGAGGTGAGGTGAGCTAATCATAGACTAAAGACCCAGGTAAATAATGAATGAATCTTTTCTGTTTCTTATAGCATTATAGTTTTGTCTTGTTTGTAGTGTGATCAACGTTTGTATAAGCAGTAGCTGTGTTAGGGAAGTAACATGTTGCAAAAATGTACGAAATGAATGAAATGACTCGAAAAAAGATTCATTCGTTTAGCTGAATGAGACTCGAAGGTCTGAATCGGTAAAATGATCCGAACTTCCCATCACTGCTACGAATCACGTCTAAGTTCATCGTCTGTGTACTCCGGCTCAAAAAGGTAGAGTATGTCAAAAAACTACATCTTATTTTCTCCTACAACTTCAGAATCATCCATTGTACCTTTTTGTATGTTAACAGCGTTTGACTTACTTGCACTTTCTTAGTCTTTGTGTCTTCACTTTGTAAACACTGGGTCTGTAGTTCCGCCTACGTTCCGTGTGACCTTTCGAAATGTTTCAGTAGTATGTAGCGTCGTGAACGCACATCCCAGAGCCTGTGCTACACCAGCTTTTGTGCTTAAAAAGTATACAAATTTTTATTTTACGAATTGTATCGCTAGATACCTTTGAAGAATAGAGCCCCTTTGAAGCAGCATTTAAATTACATTTCGGAAGTTCCATTTCGGGCACCAATGAAGTCCATTATATGGAGAAAAATCCTAAAATGTTTTCCTCAAAAACCATAATTTCTTCACCACTAAAAACATAAAGACATGAACATCTTGGATGACAAGGAGGTGAGTAAATTATTTGTGAATTGTTGTACTGGAAGTGGACAAAGGCCTCTTCTGTGTCAAAAGATCAAGGGAAATTTGGTTTCCCATGTCATGACCCCTTTAAAGCTGTCATCTGTAAGATCCCTTCACTTACTTACAGAGTTTTTGGTTATGCCATACAGTAATTACTGATGTGGCTCAGTTACATTTAAGAATAGACTTGCTTGTATTTAATTAAAGTGTGAAGCATGAAAATCTTTGTATCTAACCGTAACTACATCACTTTCCTTGCAGTAGTCTTTTTACTGGAGTTGCTTACATTATACAGCATACGGTATATCCTCTATTAACTGACTTCATCAAGACGTGAAGATTGTGAGGGGGTCTTTTGTTTAAATTCAACACTGGGGGAAACGAAAGATGTTAGATAAAGTACCCTACTTATCATGGCACTATAAGGTATACAACCTCACATATCTGGACAAATTACTATAAACGCTAGAAATACTGCTTTAATGGGCCACAACAGTCGCAGTTGAAGTATTTCCAGACTGTAGTCAAATGTAATGCCACTAGCCATTTTGTACACTCTCATGCTACCTGTTTATATGCATTGTGTCATCTAGGCTGCATACTGTAGGTGTTGGTGTCTGTTTTTGAGCATATATGCTGTGGCGGCTGATGGGTTCTGCAGATGCTATGTGATGAGCAAGCTCTCTGGTGTTCAGCTATGTTCTTCTGTGCTTTAGATGGAGAACACAGGTGTGGACTCTGGGAATTCCACCCCCTTGCCCCCTCCATTTGTCCCTGCATTTCTCACTCACAAACCATCCGCCCCCAGCACTTATAAGAGAGTGGACTGAGACATAACATGAAAAATAAAGACAGCATGAAGCAGAAGAAAAACACTAAACAGAAGCAATCCACTGAAAAGGTTTTCAAGTGGATGGAGTGCATTAAATCTGTTTGGATAGAAGTGTAATTAACAGACTGAGAGAAATTAATGTGAAAATCCAACATTGCAGAAAATGAGGGTGAATGTGAGTCTGCTTAAGCTCAAGAAGAGTCAATAATGGTTAATTTTTGTCCTATTTTATTTATTTATTAATTTAATAAAGTAAAATGCAATTCATACAGTGAGTTGAGACGTCTTGTATGAGGTGCAGGTTTTAATTTTTTTTTAAGTGAAATTCAGCAAGCCTTTTAAAATATTAGATTTTTATAATATTAATATTAGACAAACTGAAGTTACTTCAGGTTGTAAAATTATGTATGCAGTGAATCCCCCAAAACCTAATGATATTTATTAAAATTAATATTAAGTAGTATAAATATGTTAATTAAGTAATCATTCATTGTGTGTGTTATATATATATATATATATATATATATGTGTGTGTGTGTGTGTAAATATTTATACAATATACAATATTTTTGGAGAGTAATGATTTGTACTCTCACATAATTATATATTTAAGACGTGAGGGAAATGTTATTTATTTATTTATAATAATTTTTTTTTTTTTTTTTTCACTTAATGGGTTCATCCAGCTTATATGATATAAAAATTTTGTCTATTTTACGCACTGGTGAATTTGTGGCAAATTCATATCTTTTAAGTCGTATGAAAACTTACGCTTTTTAGAAAATAAAAATGAAGCATTAAGGTCTAATTTGACTCTTAAATCTACCCCTCAATGGACCGTAAGCAGATTGTATGAAAATGCATGAATGAGATTGTACAAATTTATACAAAATTAGACACCAATTCACCAAATCACAAAATGGGTACACAAATTGCCATGAGATTGGCTTTGGTCTTTAAAAGCTTCTTAAAAATAGTATTAAAATTTTTCAAAACTATTCATACATTTCTAAGAAATGTTTTTAAAAGCCTTATTAATTTTGTTTTTTGTAGACATTCTTATATTTCACTGACCTGAAAATAGCCTACAGAAATCTTGTGGAAAAGAAAGTTAAAATAACTAAACTGCGCTGTTTTTAACATGGATAACATTGTTTCCTATTTGAATGGGTTTCTCAGTAACATCTCTCTCTCAGTAATGTGTCCCATATGTGTTCACATATTAGTCATGCTGGCATTACTGAACTGTACATTTACATGTCTAATAGGACTCATTCAAAGTGACATCCATTCAGTGGTGGATGAGTATGCCTATGTCTCAGTGTGGTGTAGGAGTGCATTTATGCGTGTGTAATAAGTGTATATATGTATTTTTGTGTGTAAGGAGTTTAAGAATCTGGACTGCTTTTCCAGACTGTTCACCACCAAACTACATAAATGTTTACAGTTGTCATGACAGAGCCCTGGAGGCATGGACCAAGAAAAACCACAGAGCTGAAACAGAGGACCAAAGATACTTTACATCTCTTTCACACATAGAAACAAACACTGATGAAATACGAGCACAAGTGTAAATGAGAAGAGGGGAGTATTTAGAGGCAGGTTTTAAATGAGGATAGTGTGGAAAAGATAAATGACACCCAAATGCCACTTCTGGATGGTTCATTCACACTTAAACATGTTTGAATGGGTCAGTGGAGCTGATGATTAAACTCTTCTCAGAACTAACTTCACTTTTCCTATACATGTTTTCATCTCAGTGTCGTTTTAAACTGATGTATGAAGTCAGTTCACCTCAAGTTCACACAAGTGTCCTGTGGAGTAACTGCTGGTGTGGTTCATCACATTAAACCTTTTTGACTTGAGGGACCCCCATGAAAGATTTATGTTATTTAAAAAATCCACATTGTTTTATACATATTTTGGACTATGGGGGCGCCATTATTTTGATGACGTGAAATGGTTGCACTCGGTGAACTACTGGCGCTGCCTATTGCTATTTTTACCAAACACAACTCGGAATACACAACTCAGAAAATAAAATGCTGATACGATGACCACAGCTACTGAAAGAGCTTACAGGTGGCGATGGATATAAGTGTAGGCTTAAACCAAATGTCGTACCATCAATTTTATGTTTACAGCCTGCCAGGATGGCATCTAGCGTTTCTTGTCTCTGTCGTTTGTAAGCTCTTTCAGAAGCTGTGGTCTACTAAAAGCCTCAAAGGCATCAGGGCTAAAGTGGAGAGAACAAAGACGTGGGTCTTTTATGAAATTTTATTCATCCACAGGTGTCTTCCCATTTTTTTCTCCTCTTCTTATCGCTAGGAAAGCAGTGAGAACTTACATCACTTCTCTTGTTGCCCTTCGACTGGAAATTACAACCAAAGGCCACACAATAGATGCATTTCTGTTACAACTTAACTCCGTTAAATTTTAGCGATTAAAAATTATTTTGAAATTACAGCGTTTCCATTAATGATGTTACACGGCTAAACGTAATTTTTTCCTCTCGCCATAAGTCATGGCAACGGATTTTGGTGGGATTTTGAAGGATTTTGGCTAGTGCCACTGCACTAACCATTATATTTATTTGAATGAGGCGTAGGCGTATCTTTAGAGTGGCAGTGCGGAGAGCCGCTTATTAAAAATGTTGCAGCACAGTTGGTATATAGAGTGGCCGTGATCAGCTCCAGTGGCTGTGTCGGAGCTGTAATGCACCACAGATGTGTGCAGTGTAAATTGTTAAATACTTGAAAGCAGCCACATATCAAATGTGTCTTGAGCGTTGTAGTATATTGAAGAATGATCATATGATGAATGCCATATGACCTGTAAATGCAATAAAAAGGTTTCCATTGCAGTTTTGCAAAATATCCCTTTTTCGAATTGCCTTAAAAAACACCTCATGCGACTATAAAAATTGTTTTGTGATATATGAGCGTTTTTGCTAAAGTAACGCGTTTCCATTAGGTGTATTTTCAATTCACAATTTCAATTTGCTCAATTTGAAGGGTAATGGAAATGCAGCTAGTGCGGCATTGTATCAGTATTTTATTGTCCGAGTTGTGTTGTGGTAAAAATAGCTTCAGGTAGCGTTAGAATCTCACTGGGTGCAACCATTTGATGTCGTTAGGAAATTGTATTCGTCCACAGGCGTCTTCCCATTTTTTTTCTCCTCTTCTTGTTGCTAGGAAAGCAGTGAAGACTTACATCACTTCTCTTGTCACCCTTCGACTGTAAATTACAACCAAACGCCACACAATAGACAGCTTCCATAACATATTTCCGCAAAACTTTGGCGATATTTTATAAATGCCGATTGAAAAGTGTCGCGAAATGACGGCATTTCCATTAACCGATGTTTTCAATTCATTTTTAATTTCAATTTGTGCAATTTGAAGGGTCATGGAAATGCAGCTAGTTTGGCGTTGTATCAGTATTTTTTTTTTTCGGAGTTGTGTTGCGGTAAAAATAGCAACAGGTAGCACCAGTAGCTCACCGGGTGCAACCATTTGACATCATCAAAATAATGGCATCCCCATAGTGCAAAATAGGTATAAAAGAAAGTGGATTTTTAAAAAAATGTAAATCTTTCGTGGGTTTTCTACTTTTTACTTTTCTTACTTTTTTCAGTAAGAGATATCATTTACATTATATTAAGCCATACAAGTATTAATACCTGGGGTTCCCTTTGAAATAAATGACAGAAAGACATTTTCAAGTGTGACTTATTGTAGAATCATCATTAAGGTCATGGGTTGGATTCCCTAAGAATACACAAACTGATCCAAAGTATACCTTAAGAACATATTTCGCTTTGGATAGAGGAAAAGAGTGCAAAACAGGGAAAAGGAGAAATAGGAGCACAAGAGAATTGTGGGAAGACAAGTTTGGTTTTCTGAACATTTTTTGGGGGGGGGAGCATGAATTACAGAGCGCGTCCCATTTGTTCTTTGATCCATATGGATCCCCCTCCATGTTCTCATTCCATTGGAAAGAGAGAGAGAGGATGACAGACTGAAAGAGAGTAACGCAGGCACCCTGTTTGAGGTCTGTGGGGTTTGGTTCTCTGCCTGCCCCCTTTTTGAAAGCCTCCCCCTGCTTTCTGGGTAAACAGTCCTAAGAAATCCACTCAGAGCACAACTTCACCCACAGTGAATGAGACCTCAGTGTATGTTCGGGTCAAAACCCGTATCACACAAAACAGAGAATTAGCCTCAGATAGGTTTCAGTGTTGGGATTATGCTGGGAGTGTGATTGACTGGTCAATCTGTTCCGCAAGGCTGTTTTGGCCAGTGGGGCTGTTTTGAGTTACATTTGCCATGAGCTACAAATCCACCGGTGAACTTCTCCTTCAGCCTCTCTCTCTTTCAGTCATATAAAAGGCAGGTCTGTATGTCATAACAGGGAACCACTATGTTCAGTAGTTATTACGAGCGACGCCCTTCCCTCTCTTTTCCCTCTCTTCCCTTCTCTCTTTTTCTCTGGCCTTTTCCTGTCTGTGTGTCTGTCACTCCATCCGTTCAGTTCATTCATCAACTACGACTGATCTTCACTGCTCTTTTTGTTCACAATGTTGGACACTTGAAAAGCTAATATGAATCCTTCTTGATATTTAGGGGTTCAAGCGCGTAGCGCTGAAATGCTATTGTAATTGTTAGAATGGTCATGGATGAGCTATTTCCATGTAAACTAATTGTAAGTCATAGAGACTTCAAAGTTGGAGGGTTGGTAGTACTCACACCCCCTACAACGTGACCAAGCCTCGCTCCAATTAGCCTGACGGGGGCACTACAGCATTCAAAAGTACAAAATTGCTCGTAACTCCTAAACTGTCAGTCGCAGGCTGAAGTGTCTCATGTCAACTTTTGACTCACCATGGCAAAGGGACGCCAAAGTGTTTGAAGGGGGCAGGGCCACTTTTAGTAAAATGCCTATAACTCCTGAACGGAATAAGATATCTTCGCAAAACTCAGCACACTTGGCTGATCGGAACGAAACCGTGGGCCTTTTTGACTCGGAAATCTGAAAGAAATCAGCCACTGGATGACAGTATCACATTTTTGGAGGGCGTAAACGATTGTACATTGCATGGTTTTCTGCACATACACACTATATTCACATCGTATGATAGACCTCCTCGTTCCGAACAACTATATAACCTCTAGAACCACTGTTGTCAATCAAACCATTTTTTTAATAACTGAGAAGATTTAAAAAACCTACTTTTGCGAACTATTCCTAGGTTTTTCACTCAGTCTGGAAAAAACACCTAGGTCAATAATTATCAAAAACGTGTTGAAATTTACCCTTTGGGAGGCTATAATAGGGCCCTTTAGAAAAGGGGCCTGTCCAAATATACCCAAAAGCCTATAAAGCCTAAACGAAAACTCAAAACTTCATGAAACTCGCTAAGCACATGCAACAGGTGATTCTAAACAAGCATGCAAAGTTTACAAAGTTTACAATATAATCCCTTACTTTAACTTCAATTATATCAGTTTAGTAGAAACTATGGTTACCATGATAAAGTTTTGTAATAGAGGTAGTACTCATCTTTACCTTATCGGACGTGGTATTCGGGAACATTCCTAATTATTTTACTATATATTCTCTCTTTTAGGGCTGTGTGAGTGTTTTAATATTGATGTGAAGAGGCCAAGGATCTTCAGTGGGCCTGAAGATGCTCTGTTCGGCTTCTCTGTGTTACAGCATGAGAACAATGGAGAGAAATCGTGAGTACTTTTTGGTTTTACTTACATTTACAACTAAGTACTAGAAATACCATTTGGATATTACATATGAACACAGACAAGGTTTTATTATATTAAAATGTCATCAGGTGATTACAAACTATAACAAAACAGGCTTATACAGTAAATAAATAATGTTTTGCTGTTTTTGCTGATATTCTGAGTGACTCATTGTTTTATGAACAGAATTCTGGTTGGTGCTCCATGGGATGGACCACAAAATAACAGGAAGGGGGATATTTACAAGTGCATTGTGGGAGATGAGATAAATTCAAATTGCTCAAAAGTGAACCTAGGTATTGGATCAACTCTCTGACTATGAAAATGTACATTTATTGACTGTGTTGTGCTTGGAGTATTAGTTTACAACATGTTTTTGTGTTATTCCCTGTATAGGAGAAAATGCATTTCAGAATATCTCTCGAAATCTTAAAAACTCTCATTTGGGGATGACACTGACCCCTGCTGCTTCAGATGGCTTCCTGGTAAGATTATATTGAAAATTATTAATATAATCTTAATGTAAGATTATAATTAAAAACCAAAAACAACAAATTTTTAAGTACTGACATCACAGCAATATTTGGATTATTCAGTCATGTTTATGTTTTATATATATATGTGAGTAGGCATGAGTGTGTACGTATTTGTGGTATGGTGTGTAGAATGAGTGGTTATGAAATCCCCTACTCTGTCTCACCCAACCACCACCATCTGTCATGACCACCATCTATGTGAATGTGACCACCTGCATAACAGTGGTCACTATTGGAGTGACACATTATAGAGTCAGTGTTTGTCTAGATGGGTGTGTATTCTTGAAAAGATACATACGACTTTCTTTCTTGTTTGGAATAGAAAATTAGAAATTAAGTGGAATGTGCTAGTTACCTGGTTTCATGCAATTAATATGAATGGGGATTGGAGCTTTCAGCTAACTGGTAATTCACTCACCATCAGGCCATCCAAGTTGTAGACGAGTTTCTTTCTTAAAGGGATAGTTCACCCAAAAATGAAAATGTTGTCATTAATTATTCACCCTTATGTCGTTCCAAACCCGTAATGCCTTTGTTCATTTTCAGAGCACAAATTAAAATATTTTTGATGAAATCTGATAGCTCTTTGACCCTCCATAAACAGCAAGGGTCCTACCATGTTCAAAGTCCAGAAAGGCACCAAGAACATCAACAAAATAGTCCATGTGACATCAGTGGTTCAACTGTAATTTTATGAAGCTATGAGAATGCTTTCTGTTGCACAAAAAACTAACAGTTACGGCTGCACCACTGTCGCATGGACTATTTTATTGATATTCTTGGCACTTTTCTGGACCTTGAACATGGTAGGACTCTTGCTGTGTATAGAGGGTCAGAAAGCTCTCAGATTTCTTTACCTACCCCTAAACAGATCATATTAGTACCTTAAAGGTACATTTTAGTACTTTAAAAATACATATTTGTACCTTTTCACTTTGTACCTTAGGGTACCGCCCCAGCGACAGAACTGTACCTTTTTTTCTGACAGTGTTGGGTAAACTAACCCTTTAAATGATAGACTAGAGTATCAATTACTTGTGGATTATTGTGATGTTTTTATTAGCAGTTTGAACACCCATTCACTGCAGAGGATCCATTGGTGAGTCAGTGTGATGTAATGCTAAATTTCTTAAAATATATTCAGAAACAAATTACATCTAGATGTATATTTCCAACATCACAAGATCATATGATTATTAAGATTTTCAGACAGACGTCTAGCCGCTTCATCTTTGTCTGTACGTGTTCACTATTGCAACACTACTCAAGGTTGAACATCTCTGTTCCCTAAAGTGCACTTAAAAGTTAGTCTAAGAAGAAAGAAGTGTTAGTCTGATTTTGTTTATCTTGAAAATGATTCGATTAAAATATCTTCACATATTCCTTAAACCCAAGTCATCTGAAGAGGCATGTTCGCTTTATATGATGAGCAAGTTGGACTTTCTATGGGCAGAATCATTACTTTATTAAGTTAAACATGAGAACCACATCAATTTGTAAATGAAACATTCAGACTACTTTCATTGAAAAGACCCAGTTCAGAACAATGAGTCATTCATAAACTAGATTGTCAGGATTTCCACAGAATAATGTAATTTTTGATCTGCTTCTCTCTCCAAGATATCGTATGAAATTAAAAGGACTGAAATATAGAATACTTTTTGTTGCACAAAAAACTAACCATTACGCACCACTGTCTCATGGAATATTTTGTTGATGTTCTTGGTACTTTTCTGGACCTTGAACATGGTAGGACCTTTGCTGTCTATAGAGGGTCAGAAAGCTCTCGGATTTCATCAAAAATATCTTAATTTTTGTTCTGAAGACAAACGAAGGAATGACATAAGTAATTAATGACATAATTTTTGGGCGAACCATTCCTTTTAATCATAACAGATTTTGAGAAATTACATCAATGGATCATCTGCTGTGAAGGGGTTTCATCAGAATGAGAGCCCAAATAGCTGATAAACACATCACAATAATCCACAGGTAATGTAAGTAATGCAGAAGTGCCTATTTAAGATGTTTTTATCTATTAATCATTGCTTTCAGCCAAAATAAGAACTCTGTATCCATAATATTGCTTTCTCCATGCAGTGAAAAGTTGTCTTGTCTGAATCAGGAGAGAAATATGCACCATTATAGAAGCAGTGAACAAAACAGTCCAAAACAGTAATATGTCTGTGGATTTTGATATAAGAGGACTACATGAGGTGGACATTTTCGACTGGAGGGAGCCTTATTATGGGTTATCTTCTTGTATTTGTTGTACCAAATGTGATAAAAATGCCATAATTATGGATTTGTTTCTTACAAACATGCAGCTCTTCACTTCACAAAACTTTAAAGGGTTAGTTCACCCAAAAATGAAAATGAGCCCATTATTTACTCATCGTAATCCTAGGTGTATATGACTTCATTCTTTCAGACGAATCCAATTGGAATTACAGTGGGTACGGAAAGTATTCAGACCCCCTTAAATGTTTCACTCTTTGTTATATTGCAGCCATTTGCTAAACTCATTTAAGTTCATTTTTTTTCCTCATTAATGTACACACAGCACCCCATATTGACAGAAAAACACAGAATTGTTGACATTTTTGCAGATTTATTAAAAAAGAAAAACTGAAATATCACATGGTCCTAAGTATTCAGAACCTTTGCTCAATATTTAGTAGAGGCACCCTTTTGATCTAATACAGCCATGAGTCTTTTTGGGAAAGATGCAACAAGTTTTTCACACCTGGATTTGGGGATCCTCTGCCATTCCTCCTTGCAGATCCTCTCCAGTTCTGTCAGGTTGGATGGTAAACGTTGGTGGACAGCCATTTTTAGATCTCTCCAGAGATGCTCAATTGGGTTTAAGTCAGGGCTCCGGCTGGGCCATTCAAGAACAGTCACAGAGTTGTTGTGAAGCCACTCCTTCGTTATTTTAGCTGTGTGCTTAGGTTCATTGTCTTGTTGGAAGGTAAACCTTCGGCCCAGTCTGAGGTCCTGAGCACTCTGGAGAAAGTTTTAGTCCAGGATATCCCTGTACTTGGCCGCATTCATCTTTCCCTCGATTGCAACCAGTTGTTCTGTCCCTGCAGCTGAAAAACACCCCCACAGCATGATGCTGCCACCACCATGCTTCACTGTTGGGACTGTATTGGACAGGTGATGAGCAGTGCCTGGTTTTCTCCACACATACCACTTAGAATTAAGGCCAAAAAGCTCTATCTTGGTCTCATCAAACCAGAGAATCTTATTTCTCACCATCTTGGAGTCCTTCAGGTGTTTTTTAGCAAACTCCATGTGGAGAGGCTTCCATCGGGCCACTCTGCCATAAAGCCCCGACTGGTGGAGGGCTGCAGTGATGGTTGACTTTCTACAACTTTCTCCCATCTCCCGACTGCATCTCTGGAGCTCAGCCACAGTGATCTTTGGGTTCTTCTTTACCTCTCTCACCAAGGCTCTTCTCCCCCGATAGCTCAGTTTGGCCGGACGGCCAGCTCTAGGAAGTGTTCTGGTCGTCCCGAACGTCTTCCATTTAAGGATTTTGGAGGCCACTGTGCTCTTAGGAACCTTAAGTGCAGCAGAAATTTTTTGTAACCTTGGCCAGATCTGTGCCTTGCCACAATTCTGTCTCCGAGCTCTTCAGGCAGTTCCTTTGACCTCATGATTCTCATTTGCTCTGACACGCGCTGTGAGCTGTAAGGTCTTATATAGACAGGTGTGTGGCTTTCCTAATCAAGTCCAGTCAGTATAATCAAACACAGTTGGACTCAAATGAAGGTGTAGAACCATCTCAAGGATGATCAGAAGAAATGGACAGTACCTGAGTTAAATATATGAGTGTCACAGCAAAGGGTCTGAATACTTAGGACCATGCGATATTTCAGTTTTTCTTTTTTAATAAATCTGCAAAAATGTCAACAATTCTGTGTTTTTCTGTCAATATGGGGTGCTGTGTGTACATTCATGAGGAAAAAAATGAACTTAAATGATTTTAGCAAATGGCTGCAATATAACAAAGAGTGAAAAATTTAAGGGGGTCTGAATACTTTCCGTACCCACTGTATATAAAAATATGTCCTGGCTCTTTCAAGCTTTATCATGGCAATGTATGGGTGTTTCTCTTCAACTCCAATTGGATTCGTCTGAAAGAAGGAAGTCATATGTGACCCTGGACCACAAAAACCAGTCTTAAGCAGCACGGGTATATTTGTAGCAACAGCCAAAAAATACATTGTATTGGTCAAAATTATAGATTTTTCTTTCATGCCAAAAATCAATAGGATATTAAGTAAAGATCATGTTCCGTGAAGATATTTTGTACATTTCCTACAGTAAATATATCACAACTTAATTTCTGATTAGCCATATGCATTGCTAAGAATTTAATTTAGACAAATTTAAAGGTGATTTTCTCAATATTTAGATTTTTTTGCACCCTCAGATTCCAGATTTTCAGATAGTTGTATCTTGGCCAAATATTGTCTTATCCTAACAAACTATACATCAGAGCTTATTTATTTGGCTTTCAAAAGATGTATAAATCTCAGTTTAAAAAAAATTACCCTCATGACTGGTTTTGTGGTCCAGGTTCACATATACTCACATATACTAGGATGGGTTGAGGGTGAGTAAATAATGGGCTAATTTTCGTTTTTCACTCTCAGATAAAAAGGTACAGTTCTGTCACTGCAATGATACTGCAATGAAAGGTACAAAAGTGAAAAAGTACATCTTTGTACTTTACCTGCCCCTAAACAGATCATATTAGTACCTTAAAGGTACATTTTAGTACTTTGAAAGTACATATTGGTACCCTAAAGGTCCATATTGGTATTTTAAAAGTACATATTTGGACCTTTTCACTTTGTACCGCCCCAGCGGATTTATATGATGTGGATTGTGGATTATTGTGATGTTTTAATCAGCAGTTTTAACACCCATTCACTGCAGAAGATCCATTGGTGTGTAAGTGTGATGTAATGCTAAATTTCTTAGAATATATTCAGATGAAGAAACAAACTACATCTAGGATGATCTGAAGGTGAGTACATTTTCAACATATTTCATTTTCGGGTAATCTATTTGTGGTTGAATTTCTCCTACGCAACCGACTTGAGTTGAGTTGTCTCCCATCTTCCTCAAACTGCGGAAGGTCTGACAGCTCTGGAGAACCAGGCCTGAGACAATTCTATATTTATAAATGTATATAAATATCTATACATAAATGAATTGGTTCATTTGTATGTCAAATCAGTAACCCTCCTCTGTTACTGATTACTTCATCTTGTTTCCCAAATCACAAGATCATATGATTATTAATATTTTCAGACGTCTAGCCGCCTCGTAATTGTCTATGTGTGTTCACTATTGCAACACTACTCAAGGTTAAACATTTCTGTTCCCTAAAGCGCACTTAAAAGCTAGTCTGAGAAGAAGGAAGTGTCTGATTTTGTTTGTCTTGAAAATGATGCGATTAAAATATCTTCACATATTCCTTAAACCCAAGTCATCTGAAGAGGCATGTTCGCTTTATATGATGAGCAAGTTTTGATTCGCCAAACTCAAACAGAACTGTTTTGATGTCTGAAAGTTTTGGTTGAATGGACTTTTTATGGGAAGAAGCATTATTTTAGTAAGTTAGACAAGAGAACCGCATCAGTTTGTGAATGAAACATTCAGACTGCTTTCATTAAAAAGACAGAGTCGTTCAGAAACTACATTGTCAGGATTTCCATAGAATAATGTAATTTTTGATCTGCTTCTCTCCCCAAGATATCATATGACCTTAAAAGGACTGAAATATAGTAGTTTTAAGGAAGTACAACATCCTGATTTGCAGAGAAAAAAAAAAGGAAATCATGTGGGTTTGGAACGATGTAGATGATGAAAACGTTTTCATTTCTGAGTGAACTGACATATATGGAAGAATGGATTGATGGATGTAGTGGGAGAAAAAGACAAAAACAAGCTAAAACCTCACCTGACCCAAAACCTGACCAGAACAGTCAGTCTTGCTCTTAGTATTCATGGCTTCAGCCTCTAAAATTCTTTTACCCGCACACACGCTAACTCTTCCACACACACAAGGCTTTTTGTGTCGGGCAAAATGCAGCGAACCAGATCAGTCCAGTTCTGGAGCCGCTCTGCTGTGGCTTTGGTGGAATTGCTGGGTGGCTTTCGCCAGTAGTCAGACTTTTTATGAGAGCGAGCGAACGTTTCGGCGGAGGGAGTCTGGCTTTGTGCGCTCAAACAAAAATATGTTTTTGTGTGTGTGTTTGTGTGACAGAGGGTTAAACAGAGAGCAAGTGAGTACAGCTTCTGGGATGGAGTCACACATAGTTCACCGTGGCGTATGCCAACTAAAACTAGCGCTCACAGCACGGATGTAATGAACCCCACATTGCAGATTCAAGTATCACTAACCAAATCGTCTAATTGAATGTACCTGTTTGAAGATTTGCGAGTCTGTGTTTGTTCCTTTGGTCAGTGCTATAACAGGATAGGAATGTGACTCAAGCCCTTTGTAATGACAGGCCGTGGAAAAGCCATAGCACCTCTCACCCTCATCGCCACTTCAGTTCTGTCTCTCGCGCTCATTCTGTCCTTTTTCCTTTCCCTTTTCTCCATCCTCCCATCCCTCTGTTACAGGCCTTCATAATAACAGGGTGGGGAGTCGCAGAACATTTACCCCCCTTCGGTCTAACCACTCCTTCCAAACCCGTCTTTCTTTTGTCTCATTCTTCTTCTTTCAGCTCTTGGTATGTTTTCTTTCTCTCTATTCTTTGCCTCACCAGTCCTCACAATGGTTTTTCAGGCAAATAAATGGTACTCTTTGAAGACTACTATTTTATGTGTTTTTTTGCCCTTCTCCCCCCATTCCCTCAAAGTACGTTTAAATTGCTTCATTGCAGGAGCAGCCGCCAACTCTGTTAAAGCATTTATGACAATATCAACAGTTCTCCATATCGCTGCTTCTCATTCTTTCTTTCTCCTCTCAGTCTTCTCTTTCTAACCCATTGTGGTGATTATATCCAAGAAACGAAAAATCACAAATCTTCAATTTCTACAGAGAAAGAGACCCAAATAATCCCACTTTTAAGTTTCAGAAGAGACCTCAACAATACCTGAACTCTGTTCAGACTAATATGATTTCAATATGACCTTTTACAATTATTTATTGTTTTATTTATTCTTTTAAGAGAATTATTTGAGAAAAGTTCTGATAACTTAATGACACTATCATTCAAAAATGGGGTTGGTACATTTTTTTAATGTTTTTATGTTAGAAGTCACATATGCTCATCATTCTAAAAAATGCTGGGTTGTTTCAACCCAACTTTGGGTCAAATATGGACTAACCCATTTTTTGGGTTAAAAATTTCATTAAGAAATTTAACCCAACAGTTGGGTTAGTCCATATTTGACCCAAAGTTGGGTTGAAACAACCTAGCTTTTTTTTAGAGTGAAGGCTCAATTATTTGGTCAAAAATACAGTAAAAACATTTTTAATATATTTAAAAATATAATTTATTCCTTTGATGGTAAATCTGAATTTTCAGCAGCACATTCTAAAAAATCCTGGGCTAAAAAGAGCCTAGCGCTGTGTAAAATATGGACAAAATGTAGTTGTTTTGACAGTTGTTGAGTGGTTGCATTAAATGTTTAACCAAATCTTCTGGGTAGTTTTATTTAGCTTAACTATTGCTTAAAAATTACTATATGGATGTTTAAAATGAACCCAAAATTTGTAAATGAAAAATTTACAAAGAGGCACCAGCAATAATCGAAAGGTGAACATTTATTAATACACTCTACAAAATGCTGGGTTAAAAACAACCCAGCTTGGATTATTTGGCAACCCAGTGCTGGGTAAATATTGGACAGAACACATTCTGGGTTATTTTATTTAAGTCAGCTGTTGTTTAAAAGTTATTACATTGCTGGCTTAAAATGGACTGGAACTTACAAAAACACACACAGAATTACTAGAGACAACAGCAATAATCAAAAGAAGAACATTTGAAGAACAATTTGAATACAATATATATTACATACATTTGAACTCGTTTAACAAGCATTTTAGACATAAAAAATGTAACATTTAAAAGTAGCATTTTGATTGTAGTGTATTAACCGTTCTCTGTAATCGCTTTTTACTGAAATAGCGCTAATTCTTGTGCCGGTGTGACGCCGAAATTTGAGAGATAAGGGCTGCTGTTTGCCGGGCTAACTTTGAACTTCAGACCGCAGCCTTGCGTTTCAGCTTGAAGATGGCATCACTGACATTAGAGAACATATTTTAACATCAAATTAAATTAAACTCAATATTATAAAACTAATAAAATCCATTTATTTTATGCAAGGCAGAAGGCATTTCCATTATGCAGTGACCGCTGCTGACGCAGCTGACTGACATCTCGTCCTTATGTTGCGTTGCCTAAAAATAATACAATTTACAGCACAGTAAAGACTTATATGTATACAAACCTTTATTTAGCTGAAGAAGTGCACCACATAGGCAGTGCTGAGAACTGTAGAGGTCTTAAAAACTGTGCTCTGATGGTTGTATCTCAGCCGCTGGGTTGTTTCGTTAGAGACAGGCTTTGCAGTGGTTGGGTAAAAAAAATATTAAAAACAATCCAATAAAATTACCCAATGGGCTGAACCTAGCTTTTGCGTTAAACAAATAACCCAGCATTTTTTAGTGTTTAAAAATGTTATTATTTAAAATATGTTATTATTTAATTATTTATTTATTCAACTTATCAATACATTTTAATTTATTGAATGTATTAATACATGTTAATTTCTAACCAATTTTTTTGGTTCGTTTTAAGCAAGAAATATAGTCATTTTTTTTAGCAATAGTTGAGTTAAATAAAACTACCCAGAAGGCTGGGTTAAACATTGAACCCAACTGCTGGGTCAAAACAACTGCAATTACTGCAATTACTCCAGTCTTCAGTGTTACATTATCCCTCAAAAATCATTTTAATGGTGCTCAAGAAGCATTTCTTGTTATTATCAGTGCTGAAAACAATTGTGCTGCTTAATATATTTTTTTTCAGCATTCTTTGATGAATAGATAGAATAGAAAAGTTCAAAAGAATAACATTTGAAGTAGAAATCTTTTGTAACATTATTAATGTCTTTCGTGTCACCATTAAAATTGATATCAGTAATAATTTCCTTACAAAAATTGTGCTGAGCCCAAACTTTTGAACGTAATTATCCTGCCTAAACATTGAAACTTCTGAGCAATAAAATATTCCTCTGTGCTTTTTCATGACCACTTTCTCTTCACTTTTTGCTTTCTTTCTATTCCTTTCCCCTACTTTCCCTGGTTCACTTCACTTCAGTAGATTTTATTGGTCTGACCAGCACATGCCGCTTCCCACAAGACATTTGTCAGAAAAAGGCCCAATACCAGACTTAACATTCACACAGAGAATTTAACATGCAATACTAACAAAATTCCTGATTTGTGCACGTTCTGAGTGAATGCTGTTCATAATAATTGTGTAAGGTACCAGTAATGTAAGTATACAGGTGGTACTACAGATGCTGAATGAGAACTGTATATAAAGACTTTCTCGTTGTAATCTTTAGGCCTGCGCTCCACTATGGTCCCAGGAATGTGGTACATCTCTGTTCAGCACAGGAATCTGTGCGTCTGTCACCAATGACATGGAGCCCAAGGAAGTCATTGCACCCACTGCCCAGAGTGAGATAAACATCCTCTGTCCATCTGACCTGCTGGATTGAATGAAACAAATGCATTTAACTGAACTCCTTTTGTGTTTGTTTTTACAGGATGCACAACATACATGGACATAGTCATTGTTTTAGATGGTTCTAATAGTATCTACCCCTGGTATGAGGTGCAGAACTTCCTTAGCAACATTCTCAGCAAGTTCCACATAAGCCCTGAGCAAATGCAGGTATGATTTTGTTTTCATAATAAATTATGTAGCTTAGGGGTATTTCTTTGTGATTATATATGTATAAAAATGCTTTCTAGGCTTGAAAATTTCTTGACAATTAGTACAAGGTCATGAAATATTGTATGTATTATCATTTATTTGCAGCTACGATGTATTGCTTAAGTTAGAAATCAGAAGTTATAAACCTCTTCCATTTCCTATCCAGTCATTACAAATGAATTGAAAAAGTAATGGAAAAATCGTGGAAATTCATTGGTCAGAATGTATGCATAAACATTCACCAAAGTGAGGGGGCAAAATCTTTACTCTCAAACTGTGTTTTTAGATACCAGAGACCTGGCTAAGGTTTTGACAGATATGTACAACTGCCTTTTAGCTTTAAATCCTGTCATCAGCAGCTCCAACACCAATCTAGCTTTGATGCATTGAGCCAATATGAGCGACTATGAGGAACAGAACCGCAAGCCAGTCCGCAGAGAGAAATGAGCCCAAACAGAAACAGCACTGGCAGGCTGGGGAAAATAAATGACTATATTAATGCGAATAGACAGAAGTTGCGGTTTCTAGAGGAGAAGGACAAAGGGGACAGAGTTACAAATGTATGAATGTATGCAGTGTCAAACCAGAATATGATAAAGAAAAGATGGACTGATGGATGCATGGATAGATTAATGGATATGTGCGTATCTACATTCCTGGCATGTGTTTTTTTATAATGCGAGTTATTTAAGGCAGGCTGGGGGCAACACAAGGTAAAAGGAAATTCCTCTGGTTTGCGGAGCATTTTTTGCTTAGACAGATTTAGGCCTTCATGTTGGTGGAACAGAGCACACAGTGCAGATGCCAATCTCATCTACATCTCATTTTAGAGTTATCCACTCTGCACAAATTACTGCTGCTATGTGATTTACAGCAAATTACCTCAAACATTAGCTAGACCAAATATGAAGAGCAACCTCTGAGGGGCCCTCTGTTTACAAATAGCACAACCTCTAGATTCAGGCTGTTGGTTGAGACAATGTTACATTGTTGAGCAGAAACGTCTTTCTAATTGTTTTAATAACATGTTTCTGTATATAAACTGAGATGGGAGAAATGTTACCATTAGAAATCATATGCATCACCTATGTATGTATTTTACTGTTTGTGACTGTTTGTAGGTAGGTGTCCTGCAGTACGGGGAGATCTCGGTCCATGAGTGGTCTCTCAGGGACTATCAGACAACACAGGATGTGGTTGAAGCCGCCAAGAACATTAGTCGTCAAGAGGGACGTGAGACCCGGACCGCGTACGCCATCCAAATGGCCTGGTATGATGACCTTCTTCTCATTCAAAACAAATGTAGCTTGGCCCACTCTTTTACTCCTTTATATCTGACCTTTCCATGATCCCCACCACATCCAGAGATAATGTAAAGTATGTAGCATAGTTGAGCCTATCTGGTCAATAGTGCCTTTGTTTTTATGTTGATGTTTTTGAAGGTGCCTCCTCAGAACTGTAATTCCATTCCTTCCCCTGAGACTCTTATGTACGAGCAAAAAGTTGTTTAAAAAAACTCCTATTCACTTCACTCTGTGTCCCGTTCACACTCTCTCCATTCCTGTAATGTCTGCCTCTGTCGTTCTTCTTTATTGGTATCCCAATACCAGATCCCTCTAACACACACGTATACACACAAATGTAGGACACTAAACATAGCTGGCACTTGCTGACCACGAAAGCAAAGGCTCACAAAATGAAACTCGTCTCAGATTTATAGTGACTGCTAGGAAGAAACTTTCTACTGTCTGAAAATGAGATTTGAACAATCCAGTCTAATTAAAGTCAAGCTATGAATTTTAAAGGGGCCATAGCATGGAAAACAGAATTTCATTTGATATTTTGAAATTTAATAATAACACAGAAATATGTTTATTGTCATGATAATATTGCATTAGCATTTTAATAGGATTGGAAACCAAGAAACTGTTCAGAACCAGGCGTAAAAAAAAAACCAAGTGACAATACTGCTGTTGAATCTGCTATTGAAATATACTGCACAACCAGTTTAGTCTGTTTCCTGAAAAAATGACTCTTGTGAGTTTGTTTGTTTCAGTGAATCAACAAAATAAATGTACAGTGTGACCAGCGTAATCTGACTCCTGAACAAATTACTCTTGTGAGTCGGTTCGTTTTAATGAATCAACAACATGTACAGCACGACCAGTGTAGTCTGATTCCTAAATAAATTACTCTTTTCAGTTGGTTTGTTTTAGTGAATTGGCAACATACATGTACAGTGCAACCAGTGTATTGTGATTCCTGAACAAAAAACGTTTATGAATCGGTTATTTTAATGAATCAAAAACAAAAAGTTCAAACAGTTTAGTTTGATTCCCGAACAAAAAAGTCTCATGAGTCAGTTCTTTTTAATGAATCGACAATATACATATACAGCGCAACTGGTGTAGTCTGATTCCTGAGCAAATTATTCTTGTGAATTGGTTCGTTTTAGTGAATCAACAGTGTAATCTGATTCCTGAATAAATAACATTTATGAGTCAGTTCATGTTAATGAGTTGAAAACAAACATGTACACTGCCCTCCAAAAGTTTGGAAACGCCCTAGAAAAGTGGGGTTTTGGACAATATTGGCATGAATCCTTTTTAATTTGTGATAATTTTGCACTGATAAGGGACAACACAAACTAGGAAGACATATTTTGTTATATAAACAGTTTATACATAGAAAAAGGTAAATTTTCGATTAATCAAAATATCCACCATTAGCAGCTATTACAGCTCTGCATAATCTGTGCCTAAATTCATTGTATTCTAAATTTAAGATATTAAGGTGTGCTGACCCAAAAATCTTTTAAAAACCTGGGCCAAGTTTAAACCAGTCACCAGGCATCACAGCTGGCAAAAAGGCATGTGTGACTTTGACATGTATATATTGCCATTATTATGTAATCAAAATGAAAATTATTATTGCTGGACTTCAATGATAATGTCAAGTAACTTTAATGTATTTGCACCAAAAAATGATAAATATTTATGCTGATATTGTCCAAAACCACACTTTGCCAGGGGTGGTTCCAAACTTTTGGAGGGCAGTGTACAGCGCAACCAATGTAGTCTGATTTCTGAACAAATGATTCTTGTAAGTCGGTTCGTTTTAGTGAGTTTCCTGAACAAATAACTTTATGATTCGGTTTGTTTTAATGAATTGCCAACATACATGTACAGTGTGACCAGTGTAGTCAGATTACTGAACAAATGGTGTTTATAAGTTATTTTTGTAAATCAAAACCAAACAGTTCAAACAGTTAATTTTGATTCTTTTTAATGAATCGAAAATATACATATACAGCGCGATCGGTGTAGTCTAATTCCTGAACAAATTACTCTTGTGAGTTGGTTCGTTTTAGTAAAATAACATACAGTAAATGTACAGTGTGACCAGTGTCTGATTCCTGAAAAAACAACTCTATGAGTCGATTTGTTTTAATGAATCAATAACATACATATATGGCGCCACCAGTGTAGTCTGATTCCTGAACACATTACTCTTGTGAGTAAGTTCGTTTTAATAAATTGACAGCATACACGTACAGCGTGACCAATGTAGTCTGATTCCTGAACAAATAACTTTATGAGTCGGTTTGTTTTAATAAATTGACAACATACATATACAGTCCAACCAATGTAGTCTGATTCCTGAACAAATAATGTTTATAAGTTGGTTATTTTGGTGAATCAAAAACAAACATTTCAAACTGTTTAGTTTGATTCCCGAACAAAAAACTCTCATGAGTCAGTTCTTTTTAATGAATCGACAGCCCATTCGTTTTAGTGAATCAACAGTGAATCTGATTCCTGAACAAATAACTCTAATAAGTCGTATATTTGCTCCTGAACAAATTACGCTTGTGAGTTGGTTCGTTTAAGTGACTCAACAACATAGTGTAAATGCATAGTGCGACCAGTGTAGTCTGATTCCTGTACAACTAACACTTATGAGTCAGTACATTTTAATGAATCGAAAACATACATGTACAGTGCAACCAGTGTACGAGTCGGTTCATTTTAATTAATCAACAATATACATGTAAAGCACGACCAGTGTAGTTCCTGAACAAATAACTCTTATGAAAAAATCTAAAAAAATATGTTATTGATTTATTGATTTAACTACATAAATGTACAGTGCAATAAGTGTAATGTGATTCCTGAACAAATAATGTTTATGAGTCAGTTCTTTTAGTGAATCAAAAACAAACAGCTCAAACAGTGTAGTTTGATTCCAGAATTTGTCAGTTCTTTGTGAAATGAAAACGTACAAGTACAGTGCAACCAGTGCAGTCTGAACTCTTAATGATTAACTAATTATTTTTAGCAAATCAGATACATAGAATACAAACTATGTAGTCTGATTCCATAACAAATGGCTCTTGTGAGCAAATGTTTTTAGTGAATAAAAAACATACAGCACAAATGCGCAACCAGTGCTCCCCCATTCCTGAACAAATGACTCTTTTGACCTGATTTTTTAATAAATCAGAAACGCACAGTAAAACAGTATAGTCTGATTTTAGATTGAATGACTCTTATAAACAAGTTATTTTGTGAATAAAAAACATAGAACAAATGTAGTTTAATCCCCGAACGAATGAATCTTGTTAGCTGTTTCTTTTAAGTGAATAAAACAACAAGAAAGATGCTCAGGAGTCTCGTCTAAAATCTCTGTTAGTGCCAAACACCCAGTCCTTCATTTTGTCTTGCACAGAAGTATTTGGACCTTTTTTAGCTGTTTATACCAGGTTCTTCAGCTCTCTTACTCAGTGAGAGTTTGTTTATGTGTTTGTGGTGCATTTCTTTGTGTTTCTACACAGTTAAAGAGTAATTTAAGACTTTCCACTCTCTGTAAGGCACACATTAGACAGACACACTCTCTCACGGTAGATGAAGTGATAGCAGTACTTGGCTGAGGTGAGGAAGGTTGTCATAACATTCAGGTTTGCTGATGGAGAGAGAGAGTAGAAGAGCTGGCTCAGCAGAGCCGCAGGTGTGGTCAACATCCAGTAGACGCAGCCTTCGCCCGTGCAGCTGTTCAAACACATGACCATGTTCATACAGTACATTCACACACACTAACATGAACGTGAGAGAATTCAAATGTTGTAATTAATTCAAACTCACAGTAAAATGAAAGAGAGTGCGAGTTAAAAACCACATAAGTCCAGATGTAGCACTCAATAAAAGCACAGCAGCCTTTAAATAACACCAGCCCCAGCAATTAACAGACTTATTTGCTCAAATCACTTTCCCTGCAATTTTCGTTCTTTCTTGCTTTCTTTCATGCTTGCTGTCTTGCTTTCTTTCTTGCTTCCAAAAGTAATACACTTCAACATGCTGTTAAAAAGAGAACTGATAACTCTTATTAGCATAATAGTTTAAACAAATCTGATTAAATGTAATGCTTTCTAATGTCGAAATTTAATGTAATGTTTTCTGACACTTAATTGCATGTTATATGAGTCTGTTCAAAAACAGATTATGTTATGTTTTTATTGTGTTTTATTGTGTTAGTTAGCTGTATTTTTTAGTTATTTTTAGTTTATTTTAGTTATTTGTTTTTGCAAATGAACTCTTCATATACTATAGTTTAAATGTATATTCAGTGCAATTAGTTGGACTTAAATGTGTCACGATATCTGAAGGAGGACTCAAAAGCAGAATGAGTTGTGACAGTTTATTTACAGAATGATAGACAGGACAAAAGAGAAGGTGAGGAGGGGAGCAGTGCACGGTCCAAACAATAGGCGATGACAAGAGACAGGGGCAACAGGTAGAGCAAGAGTGGCCGCTGGGTCCAACCCAGGATGGCAAAGGACCAGAGAAGGCAGCACAGCTGGAGGCTAGATGTTAGCAATGGTCCCCCCGACAGGAACACAGGGTATAGCCGCTCCACACACGTGCTGTCACAGGCACTGCACAGGTCTGGCTGCATTGCAGATGAGGAAGCAAACCAGGAGCTCGGCACACTAGGGGAGCAACCTAGGGGAGCACATGGCAGACAACAACAAAGACAGAGCCATGTGCTCAGACACAACACAAACATAGAAACATGAAACAAAGACAACACAGACAAGACTGTCAGGGGAGAACCCTGACAAAATGTGCTTAATGGACCTACTTAAAGAAATAGTTCACCCAAAAATGAAAATTGCGTCATCGTTTACTCACCTCATGTCGTTCCATACCTGTATAAGTATCTTTCTTATGTTGAAAAAAAAAAAAGATATTTTGAAGAAATAAACAGTTGTTGGTTCCCATTGACTTCCATAGTAGGGAAAGACATACTATGGAAGTCAATAACTATCCCTTTAAGTAGGATTTATGTACACCTTTATATGCAATTTCATAATTAATTTTACTGTCTTAAATATTGTTAAAGTGTACTGTCAAATGTACAGACATTTATGGTAAACTAAAATGTACTTTAATGTAATTTCTATTGAAGCCATGTATGCCATGTATTTAAAAATATTTGTATTACAGATTTGTAATAATAAAGTTGCAATTTAGTAAAATATATCAACTGTAGTTACTGTTCAAATTTCATTTAAGTACTTAAAGTATAACTTTGAATTTGTCATTATTACAAAATAAAGCAATAAGCCCCGTGAAGCTGTGGTTGACAGTAAATTTATAACAGCTAAGGGGTGTTGTTAGGCACAACGCAAAGCTGTTATAAATTTACTGTAAACCACGGCTTCACGGGGCTTATTGCTTTTATAAAACGCTATTTCATATACGTAGTAAGACAAAATAAAACATAGCAAATGAAGTGTAATGATATAAATAAAAACAGTATTCTTCCACCAAACAATGTTGTTCCTCACAAACAGTTGTGGTTGCAACAAAGTGATTGCCAAGCAACACACAGAAGTAAACAATGGTGTATGGCCACGTTCACACTGTAATTTTTTGGGATTGACAACTGCATTTACTTACAGGTGTGAGTCTTGAAATGTCTCTTACGTTACGGAAAGTTTTGTTTTTTACAAGGGTTCGTGCTTGCTTGCTTTTTAAATCCCTTTAAGAAGTCTTCAAAATCACTAAAATCCCACTGAAACATCTGCATAACAAATTCTGTATCTTTCTCGTAATCAAGAATTTCTTCAAGATTTTCTCCCTCACAGCATCCTGTGTATAAATATCTTCACGGAACAAGCATTCTTCTCCATCATTAAAACCTGCTCTCTATTTTTCACACACCACATCAAAACAATGCCTTGCTTTTTTGTCAGTTCTCCTTTGTCCCTCTGTGTGGAAAATCAGATCGCTATTTACCTTCTCATGTGATTTTGATTCCATCTCAATCAAAGATAGTACGTTCAGAATTATTTTATTTTCACTATTGTTTGCTTCCTTACTATAGTACATCTACCGTTATTCTACTCTCCACTCCTTCTCCTATCCTGCTTTCACTGGATGTGATTAGTCGTAAGGCTGCTGGTTGTTTTTAAACTCTGCACTCTTGCGGGCAGCCACATAGTTATATTTAGCTAGAGTCTGGACGGCCGCCTGAAAATCACTAAGTTGACTAACGCTGGCTGTGCCACGAAACTTACATCTTGCAAAATGCAGGTCACCCTCACACAAACAGCACAGAAACCTACTGCATGTATCAGCTGCTTTACACATATAAGTCATTTGCACTAGTTTATGTTTGTGGGAATTGTAATAAGAAGTATGGATGGTTTTCAGACTGATATGGGCCATTCAAAGTCAGAGCTGGAAACGTCTTGGAAAAATTTATTTTTTCCACAAATTTTGTATGTGTGCAAATTGTATAATATCCAAGGTATACATTTCTAGTAATTGTGCAGTTAATTCTGATATTCCATTTTCAGGAAGTTTTGGAATATTTGATATGTCCTCTCTCCAAATGTGTCACTACCGAAACACAATAATATATGATTTAATGAGAAGGGTTATATTGACCTATTAACATTTTGCTTACATCTTCCTTGTGAATATATTTTTTTCTATTTTATTAAAAAGTTTTCAGAGTTAAATAAATAACAATTACAATTTGAACTATATTTCAAGTATAATTTATGAGATTTGCTGTATTTCGAATCCAGTGTTTTTTTGTAAAAGGCAAAAAGTTGGTCACACTTGATTTCAAACTTAAGGATTAATTTGTTTGAATATACTTTATTTTTGACAAAACATCCCATGTTTCAGTCGTGACTGAAAACTTGCAAAATTGTGCTTAAATTTTGTTTATTTGCCCCAAATAAAGGATTATGTGTTTCCTTTTGTCACTACTGAAACAATGATGACATGTTTTGGTCGTGACTGTTACAGGAGTGACAATTTCATGAGCTAACACTTAAAACACAAAGATGTCACTACTGAAACTTCACCAAATGTTTTAGTCGTGAATGTTTCAGTAGTGACAATTTTAGATACTTTTGAACCTAGCTTAAATATGCTAATCAGCACATAGTTAGCTAGCACAGTTCTGAACATTTGTACACATCTAAAAACTAAATATTATAAAATAACTTCCAAAAAAGTGTGTTTAATTATAGATGAATGGTGTTCGGCAGTGACATTCTTTAAAGTTAAACAGATTTTTCATACTTTTGAACACATTTACCTCAAAATGATGGGACCTATCTACTCACCATGTAGATATGAAAGAGAGTGACTCATAAATATTTCCTGATTATAAATGTAGGGGTGTATTAAAAATCATTTTCAGCCAATGGACTAAAACATATACTGTTTCAGTAGTAACATGAAAATGTGGGACACATTTTTCATGTAAAGTTTCATAATTTACAAAGAAAATATAAAATAAATATATTTTTAAAAAATCACATGGAATAAAATATAAAAATGATTTCAATATTATTTTCGTAAGTTGAAATTTAGGGGTTAGGGTTTGGGACAGCCACCTCGCAATTGAAAATATTCACTAAATAATGATTTTATATATATTATGCTTACTGATATTTTAGATATTATAATTTTGGGTTTTAATAGATAATAAAAGGATCTTAGTAAACATCTTAGATTTGAATACTTTAAATGTGTTTTTTGGTTGTTGGATAGCAGTTTGACAGCACCAATTCTGTAGAATGGCCCATATAGGTCTTGAATTTACAGAGTCCCAAACAACATAAAACTTAAGATATTTCTGATCAATTAAATGTGCGTTTAACTATATAAAAAAACCCTCAAATGTTTAACTTTTCACTTTTTCTTATTCATGTCTAGCTCTGAGGCTTTTAGTCCAGATAGAGGAGCGAGGGAAGGAGCCACCAAAGTGATGATAGTTGTGACAGATGGAGAGTCCCATGATGGCGAAGACCTTCCCGAGTCTCTTGCTGAATGTGAGAAACGTAACATCACCAGATACGCCATCGCTGTAAGTACAAATATGCATTCCTACCATAATTAAACCTGACTGGGCTGGAAAAACCTACAACCCCTCCTAAGAAAACCAGCGAGCAGCAGAGTGTATGTCTGAATATCAGATCTCCATTTAAACTAACCATAATTGGCACTGCTCTATTTTCAGCGTCCCTGCTCAGCTCCACCCGGTTCTCTCGATCTCTGTCTGTGTTTGAATGATAAAGCTGTCTTCCCTCATTCTTTAAACAATCATAACCACATTATTGCTGCTCAGAAATAGACTTATAGGGGGTTGCCATCAGAGGAATGAACCACACCCTGAAACCTCTCGACACTGACACCCTGCCTCTCTGGGTGGGTCAGTGGGCGGGTGACAATCCTTTACTGCCACCCTAAACTACAACAGCACAAGAAAAAGACAAAATGAAGCTGCTACCATCAGAGCCTGGGGTGTCAGTGTAGCCAAAATGGCTTTCCAACTTCAATAGACTGTCTAGTTGTCTGTATTTTAAAAAATACATATATATTCTAGCTTATTTAAAAGGTATTGGTTAGTCTGCTCAATTTTCTGTCTATATTTTTTGATCTTACATTCATGAACTGGCAATTGTGGACAGTGTGGTCTATTTTGGATTATTTAATTTCATACATAAAAATATATTCTTAAAAAAAGGGACATTAAAAATTTAAAAATAACATACCAGTGATATATTTTTTGCTGTATTTCAACAATAAGTACACAGAAAAAATGTTTATTATTTAGTTTCAAACAATTTTTACCCTGAAATTGCTTGTAAAATTCACAGATAATTACAAAGAAATGGCAAGACTGAAATAGTATTTTCTTGTACAACTTACTTTAGTCATGCTTGTTTTATTTACAGCTTTTTTATAGTGTACAAATAATAAATAGTATATTTGTTTTAGAATAATTTAAATTTCAACACTTATTTCATATACTGTAGAGCAATTGTCTGGATGTATTTGCATTGGCTCAACCAATTAAGTAAACCTGGTGTAGGCCGAACTTCCTGTCTAACCAATGGAAGATGATTATTTTAAACTTGCAACTTGGAAACTTGAAAGCAGTATTTATTTTAGCATTTCCGTTTGGTGCCGCTAATGGCACAGGAGTTTCACATTTCACCTTTCAAAATATTCTGACAGTGGAACTGAGTTTGAACTCTTCAACAGATATTGGTTTCCTTTCATCAGGCTTTTCATGATTATAGTCATAGCTTATAATGTCTGGAATCAAAAAAGTTTTTTTATTTTCTTCCTTCAATCTGAGACCATTTCAACAGAGCTGATTTTACACAAGAGGAAAGCTGATAGCTTGTTCTAATTCATGGAGGATTCTGGGAGAGCTCTTGCATATTTTAATTCTGGTACTTGTAATAAGACCATGGTAACCACAGGTAAAACCATCCATGATCCTTCATTGCCTTGACTGGATGTGGCTATAGTTGCTATAAAACAAATTGATTGTTATTTAAAAAAAAGAAAGAAAAAAACCTTTTAGTAGCCTAGATATTAAGACATGAATTCTCTTCTGTTATTTTATTATTACTGTTTATATACTTGTCACGGCGACTGAGACAAGAGACGTGCGGATCCAAATGCAGTGCTTTATTATATGACATGGTCAAAACAGGCTTGGGTCAACACCAGCAAACAGATTTAAATAGGGCAAGATGAAAGAGTAATCCAAAGACAGCTGTGGGTCAAACAACAGCGAACATAATCCAGGAGGAAAGGCAAACGGGTAATCCACTAACAGGCTAGATTCCAGACGAGGGGCAAACAGAGTAAGAAATGGCAAGACAAAGGGTTAATCCAAGACAGACTATAATTCCAGGGGAGGCAGCAGACAGACAAGGTGAGATAAACAGGCTAGGATACAGGACTAAACTAAACTTGACTAGGAAACTAGGACAGGAACTGCCTTCGTAAAGTACCTATGAGCTAACAAGCAATAAGCGCTAATAATACTCAGGCCTGAATGATGGTTAGGGCCTCGTATTTATAGAGTATCTGACTGGCTGCAGGTGAGAGTGCAATGGAACATGGGAAGTGTAGTCCAGGGTGATGTGTAACAGTCTGTGTAGTGTGAGCGTCTATATAAACGGAAGGCGACCTCTGGTGTCAAGCAGACAGAAGATCATGAACAGGATGACAATACTGTTATAGTATTTATATTTTGAAATAGATTTTTATATTTTAATTCAGTTTTTTAAGTAAAATTGCTACCTGATCTCATGACGAAAACGTACCTGTGGGAACTTTTTCTCAAGGTGTGAAATACGTACCAGTAATGCCATCCTAGATGAATATGACTTTCTTCTTTCAGATGAATACAAATGGAGTTATACTAAAAAATGTCCTGGCTCTTTTTTAAGCTTTATAATGGCGGTGAATGGGTGTTAAGATTTTGAAGCTTCCGCTAACTATCATACACGTGTACATGAGAAAGTGGCATTCCAGAGGATGATGTAGGACATAGGGGTAACTCTGGTGAGAATATGCTGGTCTTGTGAGAACCAAGTTTTGTTTACAGCAAAGGAAAACCAGTCTCCTCTTGGTTTATATCAAAATCCTCTGACATTTGTCTTTACAAATACTCATTTTGTACTTCTAACTTGTGATAAGTGTTTTGCTCTCTCCATTGCGATTCCATGTTTGTTGCTTACGCTACGTCTACGTCCTACTTTATCCGCTGGAATGCCACTCTCTCTGGAATGCGCTACTACAGTTAGCGTAAGGTAGAGATTTAAATATGTTTTAAATACACTGTAAAAAAAACAATTTATTGAGTCAACTTAAAATAATTTGTTACCCGGCTGCCTTAAAATTTTAAGTGAATTTCAACTTGAAATGTTAAGTTGTACTAAGTTGTACTGACAACTTAGATATTTGAGTTGATTCAACTTATTTTAAGGCAGCTGGGTAACTTACTCAGCTTTTAAGTTTAACAAACCAAAATTTTTGTTAAGTCAACTCAAATATCTAAGTTGTCACTTTGTACAACTTAAGATTTCAAGTTGACTAAACTTATTTGAGTTGACTGAACTTAAAATTTTAAGGCAGCAGGGTAACAAATTATTTTAAGTTGACTTAACAAATTGTGTTTTTTTGTTTTTAACAGTGTATTGAAATTAGTCTTATACAAACACATTGATTCACATTGAGGCCTTTTTATGATGGATTTATGCACTTTATTGGACTTCATTATCTCAACACTCATTCACCGCCATTATAAAGCTTGGAAGGATATTTTTTTTTAATATAACTCCTACTGTATTTGTCTAAAAGAAGAAAGTCATACACACCTCGGATGGCTTGAGGGTGAGTCAATAATTTCAGCTTTATTTCACTTAAAAAAAAAATGAATAGTTTTAGGTAAAATTACTGATTTTTATTATGTATTCTTATTCCCCTCTATATTAAATTATATATAATCAAGTATTATTATATTAATATAATAGTATTTAGCATGCCTTTTAACATTGATTATTTAGTGGTGTAGATAATGGGGTACTGCTCTTTGGCTTTTTGTTTTTCCCGTAAGCAGAAGACATTGACAGCACATAATCAAAAAGAGTAGTGCAATTTTGAATGTTCCCCAGTGCAGTGTCTAACAAAATTTAATATAAGCCGATCGAATATACAGTGCCGCTAAACCACAAAAAAGAGTCCAAAAAAATTAAAAAGAACCAGAATAAATGTCAGTCCATCTGAAAGTCATTTACTTTTCAATTTTAACTGCCTCTCACTGCTGTACTGGGTGATTTGACATTTCTACTGTACTCCACTCATTGGAACGGAGGAATATGTGTAAACCTGCTCTTAAATGAGCCCATGTTTTGCTCTATTAGACAAACAGTGCCAGAATGGTGTCCGGATTTGCCGAGTCATCTGGGTAATATGTCTCTCTGCGTCTCCTCTGGGGAACTGTGGAATAAAATTATGACAGCTGGTTTTAATGCGCCGCCAGCCAAAGCATAGCTTTCATGTTTTGATGTGTTTTATGTTCTCCCTCTCTTCTTGCTTGTTCTCTTCCTCCTGCACAGAACTAGGGAATGGATGGAAAAGTAAAACACTCACGGGAGAGAAGAGAAACAACCTCAGATGAATTTCTGTATTGGTCGTGTGGTGCAGCCAGGATATGTTTTAGACATTACAGGATAGAGATGCTGGGAATGTGAACACGGTGGGTGGGGAAGTGGGTGGGAGTTCAGAACAAGATACTAGGAATGTGCAGCAGTTAACTGTAAATTACAGCAGGTGTGAACTAAAATAGACTGAATATTGTAGATTTGATCACTTAATTATTGCTTATGAACTCAAATATCCTCCTGTACGTGACTACCTGAGTACTAGTTGGGAACAAGCTTGGGAAGTTTCCACCAGTTGCTCTCTGATTGTTTTTAAGAGAATCCGCCCAAGTCTCAAATGAGACCCAGTAAAAAATCCTCAGATCTCTGTCCAGGGTGCTGAGCCATCATCTCTTGATAGCATGAACACACCTTTTTACCTTGTCAAAAACAGCTCGGTTCACAGCGACCCGTTTCGGTCCATGTCTTTTTAAATGATAATGAGCTACTGCTCACCCCACCCTCTCTCTTCTGTCTTTTGTGAATTCAGTGGCACGTTACCATCAAAAACAAAACTAATCCACTGCATCCTCAGTGGCTCTGATGTTGGGAGAAAATGAAGACTCTTATGTTGACTTTTACATCCAACAACAAAACAGCTGCATTGCTTGTGAGATGTTGTCGCTACAGCTCCTCGAGCGCCAAGAAAATGGCAGATAGCGTACAACTGGCTGAAAGCAGAAAAATTCTAATACAGGAAAGTCTGTAAGCGGTTGTGGGTGGGGCTTGAGCAATATGATGTCATACTGCTCAGAAAATCAAAACGGCTTGATACTTGAGACTGTTTAGGTTTTTTAGGCATTAAAAAAGGACTAAATGGATTTTTATCATTGTGGGGTGGTTATGTCCACACACTACTAAACTGCTGAAGACCATGTAAAAGTGAATTTTGCATCCGATGTCCCTTTTAATAAACTACTGTGAAAAAAAATAGCAATGAAAAGGTGTGGACACTGTTATTTTTGCATATCACCTTACTGCATATGCATTCAAGGATTTTTCCTTTCAGACGCAAAATTTATGGCAGGAGAGTGTTTAAATGTAACATGAACATGATTTACTAAGGTCTGTGGTTGTCAGTTTGCTTGTATTTTCTGCATTATTTAATGCCCCCAAAAAGAATGTCTTATCACTTTCCACACCCTTGACGCTTTTAAGAGATTGCAGATCCAGACCTTCATAAATTTGAAAGATGAGGATAAATATCTGTGACTGGCCAAAAAGTCTGATCCATATTTCTCATATTGACTGGTAGGAGTTTATGCAGTCATATCCAGCCAGCTGCAGTCTCGTTGGGAAATTTAAAGGGTTAGTTCACCCAAAAATGAAAATTCTGTCATTAATTACTCACCCTCATGTCGTTTCAAACCAGTAAGACCTTTGTTCATCTTCAGAACACGAATTAAGATATTTTTGATGAAATCCGAGAGCTTTCTGACCTGGATAGACAGAAATGCAACTACCAGGTTAAAGACCTGTAAGATAGTCCATGTGTCAGTAATTCAACCTTACGTTTATGAGGCTACAAGAATACTTTTTGTCAGCAAAGAAAACAAAAACAACAACTTTATTGAACAATTTCTTTGCGCACAGAAAGTATTCTTGTAGCTTTATAACATTACGGTTAAACCAGTGATGGGAATAATGGCGTTATAAATAAACGCCATTAATTTTTTCAGTAGTGAGTAATCAAACGAATTACTTCAGTTTCCCTTGTTACAACGCTGTTACTGTTACTGACAATAAAATGCAGCGTTACTATCGTTTATTATAATATTATTATCATTTTATTTTTCAGTTCATCTGAATGGATGCGCAGCGAACCTGTTTTTGACAAACTGTAAACTCTAGTGTAAAGGCACATGACTAGCCATCGTTTTGTCTCACACACACGCAAAGAAAGATAGAGAGTGACAGAGGCTTATATACCATGCAGAATTGACACGCTACATGTAAACAATATTCTTTGCTGTATTTTCCTGTCAAAATAACGGAGTTCTTTTGTAATTCTCTAGCTTTTAAGAACTGCTAGTTTCTTTGGTAGTAGGTGGAACTAATGCGTAAACGTTCATCGCTCATCGATTATCATCCCTGTTCTGATTTCAACAAATTAGTTTGAGCTAACGCAGACAACGTGATTAATATTCATGAACCCAGCAACTCATTAATCCTTGGTGCGTTTTATATTGTTATTAGTAGTAGAATTCCTAGTAGTTTTGTTATCTTTTCAGTATTATTTTTAGTTTTTTCCCCCCCTTTTTTATAGAAACAAATTACAAACAAATCTTAAGGACCACCACTAGTCTTGAGTTTAGTCAGCATGACAAATATGCATTCGTACATGGTTATTCTAATTACTAACATTTATATACGTGGAATAGTTTATCATATATAGTATAGTTTATTATATATATAGTCAGATATTTTCGAAGATAGTTTCGAAGATGAACGAAGGTCTTACTTGTTTGGAACAACATGAGGGTGAGTAATTAATGACAGAATTTTCATTTTTGGGTGAACTGTCCCTTTAAGTAACAAAGGTACATGTCAGTGGAGTGTGAACTCATGACCTAACACTGATAGTTTTCAGGTCTTGTCATTAGTGGTGTGCTGCCAGTGACTATGAGTGATGTTCTCTTCTGTTTCCTCTGCGTAGGTGTTTAGTTTCTAGGGAGTTTCCGCTGAGTCCTATATGCCATCATTAATTGATCTATCAGATCGTCTGCTTTCACCCTAATGGTATGGCGGAGGTGTTGGCTCTATGGATGAGAAAATCTATGTTGTTGTTCTTCTCCCTCTCCTGAGTGACTAGTGAACAAAAGTCTGTGAAATCAGCATTTCCGATTCATTTTTGATGTTTTGATCTCTATCTCTTCCACAGGTATTAGGTCACTACAGCCGCAGACAGCAAGACCCAGAGACCTTTATCAATGAGATTAAGTACATTGCCAGTGACCCTGATGAGAAATACTTCTTCAACGTGACGGATGAGGCTGCTCTAAATGACATTGTAGATGCATTGGGGGATCGCATTTTTAGTCTAGAGGGTAAGAGGAAGAACATTCATCCTTAATCACCACAGAAAGAAAAAAAAATCTTCCCTTGAAGAGCAACAGTGGTTCTTTGACCTAAAAAAGAAAGAAAATCAGATTTGCTTTTTATTGAGGATGCTTATTGTGTTTTTTTCAACATATTTGGTCACTTTACAAAAACAACATACACTCTTGAAAATAAAGGTGCGTTCTTCAGAGCAATGCCATAGAAGAACCATTTTTGGTTCCACAAAGAACCATTCAGTTAAAGGTTTTTTAAAGAACCATCTCTTTCTAACCTTTTTATAATCTGAAGAACATTCTTTTGCCACAAAGAACCTTTTGTGAAATAGAAACGTTCTTCAGATGTTAAAGGTTAAAAGGTTAAAAGGTTCTTCTATGGTGTTGTGAAGCACCTTTATTTTTAAGAGTATAACAGACCAAGCAACATTTATTAAATTTATTTTAAAGTGCACCCAAAAATTAAAATTCTGTCATTAATTACTCAACCTTGTGTCGTTCCAAATGCGTAACTGAACGTGATGCGCCGCCAGTAACAGTCATTTCTGACTGTTACCAGGCCCAGAAATGTAGTTAAGGACATAGTTAAAATAGTCCATGTCACACCAGTGGTTCAACCGTAATTTTATGAAGCAACAAGAATATTTTTTGTGCACAAAGAAAACAAAAATAACGACTTTATTAGAGAATTCTTCTCCCCTACGTCACCATCTGCCGGCATTATCAAGAGTACCACAATGCATTAATGGTTCAGAATTTTTCAACTCTTAAAGTGCGGTGGAGACTGACACTCAAGAGAAGAAATTGTGGAATAAAGTTGTTTTTTTTTTTGTTTTCTTTGCGCACAAAAAGTATTCTCGTAGCTTTGTAAAACTGTAAAACACTGATGTCACGTGGACTATTTTAACAATGTCCTTACTACCTTTCTGGGTCTGGGAACATTTTAGTTTCATTGATGTCTATGGAGGGTCAGAAGCTCTCGGATTTCATCAAAAATATCTTAATTTGTGTTCCGAAGATGAATGAAAGTCTTACGGGTTTGGGACAACATGAGGGTACGTAATTAATGACAGAATTTTCATTTTTTGGTGAACTATCCCTGTAATATGAATGATCCTTTTTAGATAGAAAGTGCTGATTAAACTTGTATTTTAGGAATGAGTATGTTACAAGACTAGCAACATTTTACCCAAAGATGCAACAACATGGAAAAAAGGGAAAGAGACAGGACAAGATATCATTTCACTCTGTAAGAACAGGGTGTGATAAAGTGCCATCTTGATTCTGAGGAAAGCCAGGCAGGAAGGATGTAAGGGAGGAGATGATATTGACCTTAAAGTGGGCACAGCTGTGAATCCACAGGATACATAGGTTGGAAGTACAGAAAGAAATATGATTAGCCAGTGCTGTAGACTAACTGAAATTCACATTTTATGTCCACAGAAACACACCTAATAATGCATGTAAAGCGGAACTAGTCTTCCTCTAAATCTAATTGTTAAAAAAAAAAGTTCTGGATTCACTTAAACTCTGTTTCTTAAGATTCTCTTCATTTATTTTAAAGCATTAAAAACACAAAAATTAAGTGCTCAAAAAATCTTTGTGTAAAGGTGTCAGATCTGACTAACAAAGCATTTAATATTACCGACCCTGAAAAACCTGGAAGAATTAAAGAAATTATGAATTAAGAGAGAAAAATACAGTCCAGTCAAATATATTGTACTGCCATTGATAATGATAATTGATCCTATTTCATAACTTTTTCCGTGTTTCGGGACACTAAGAAACGTGCATATTTTTCACCTGTGGTGAAAATGATAAATACAATTACTCCAGTGTCACTTGATCCTTCAGAAATCATTCTAATATACTGATTTGCTGTTCAAGAAGCAGTTCTTATTACTATCATGGTTGAAAACAGATTCTCTGATGGATAAAAAGTTCAAAAGAACAACATTTATTTGAGTTAGAAATATTTGTAACATTATAAATGTCTTTACTGTTTTTGGTCAATTTAATCCGCCCTTGCTGAATAAAAGTATTCATTTAAAAATAAATCTTTCTCACCCCAAACTTTCAAAGGGTAGTGTGCTTGAAATATTTGTTGATATAAATGGCATTTACATAGCAATTTGATTACAGCACTTTGCACTATTTAAACATTTACACCACCTTGTATTTATTTACAGTGTATAATGCAGTGTTAATGTGTTCTTCTGTTACAGGGACCCTGGGATACAATGAAAGTGCCTTTCTCATGGAGATGTCTCAGATTGGTTTTTCAACACACATTTTGGATGTGAGTTCCGACGTACTTTATGTCCACATGCAATTGACCCTTCCCAAAAATACACCCCTCTTACTTACTGTCGCTATGTCTGAAAAACAATGAAGAAACTGACAATGTGCTGATAGATAAGACAGAGCAGGTTACTTCTGGTTCAAAACAAGGTCTCAGCTTTATAATTTTGTCTTTTTTTAAAGAAATTCAAACAGTAAAGTTTTGTGGCTGTTAAAAGAGAAGTCCACTTCCAGAACAACAATTCACAAATAATTTACTCACCCCCTTGTCATCCAAGATGTTCATGTCTTTCTGTTTTCAGTTGTAAAGAAATTATGGTTTTTGAGAAAAGCATATCAGGATTTTTCTTCATATAATGGACTTCATTTTGAACTTCCAAAATGTAGTTTAAATGCAGCTTCAAAGGGCACTAAATGATCCCAGCTGAGGAAGAAGGATCTTATCTAGTGAAACGATCTGTATTTTTTTTTTTTTTGGAAAATAAAAATGTGTATACTTTTTAAGCACAAAAGCTCATGTAGCAGAGGTTCTGGCATGAGCGTTCACGACATACTATTGAATCATGTCGAAAGGTCACGCCGATCGTAGGCGAATCTACAGGCCCAGTGTTTACAAAGCAAACATAGGCGAATCTACAGGCCCAGTGTTTACAAAGCGAACGCGCAAAGACTAAGAAAGTGCAAGTAAGTCAAATGCTGTTTACAAACAAAAAGGTACAACATGTTGGACGATTCTAAAGTTGTAGGAGAAAATAAGATGGAGTTTTTCGCCATACTCTACCTTTTTTAGCCGGAGTACACAGATGATGAGCTTAGACGTGATTCGTAGTAGTGATGGGAAGTTCGGATCATTTTACCGACTCGGACCTTTGAGTCTCGTTCAGCAAAATGAACGAACATTTTAATTAATTTTAGCAAAATCAGCGTCACGTGACAGCCCCATAAACCTGAAGACTCGAAACAGGTGAACTAATTCCAGGACAGAACCTAAAAGGATGTTGCGCATGCGTGACTGAACGAATCACTCCCGAGATGACTCATTCTTCGCGAGTCACATTAAAGATTAGTTCAAAATTAACAAATCATTCAAGAACGACCCGTTGACGCGCATCCCAGAGCAAGTGCTACGCGAACTTATGTGCTTATGTGGGTAAAAGTATACAAATTTTTATTTTCCGAAAAAAATTACCGATCGTTTCGCTAGATAAGACCCTTCTTCTTCGGCTGGGATCGTTTAGAGCCATTTGAAGCTGCATTTAAACTACATTTTGAAAGTTCAAAATCAGGGGCACAATTGAAGTCCATTATATGAAGAAAAATCCTGATATGCTTTCCTCAAAAGCCATAATTCCTTTAAGACTGAAGACAGAAAGACATGAACATCTTGGATGACAAGGGGGTGAGTAAATTATTTGTGAATTGTTGTTTTGGAAGTGGACTTCTTCGTTAAATGTGTCGTGGCAGATCACTTTATTGCCTCAGTTCAAGCCACACAAATTACCCAAATTACCAAAATAAACATGAATGAACATCAGAACATATTTTATTTCAACCACTGAAAGATCTCAATACACCATTTTACACCAAGTTTAAGTCCACCAAAGTTAATCTACTCTCCTGTCTGTTTTGTTTGTCGGACAAGATGGTGGATTCAATGTTACGATTGGTCAGATCATCTGTCAATCAAGCTCTTTGCAAACGGTCAATTGTGCCTTTTTATATGTTTGAACTTACGAACTGAGATACAGTATATGTACAACAGATGGCATAAAACATGCAGTCATGCTGTAATGAGATATGTTATTTTGCACCATATTGTAGGATGGCATCTTGTTTGGTATGGTGGGTGCATATGACTGGGAGGGAGGTGTCCTAAAGGAGAGCAAAGAAGGGCAGCTTAAGCCCTCAAGAGAGGCCTTTGAGAAAGAGTTTCCATTGGAGCTGAAGAATCATGCAGCCTACCTAGGTAACATTTTACTTTATGAAACCAACCAGTAAATAAATACTTCTTCAAGTTTGTACATTAACATAACATTTACAGCTATTTACTATTTACTTTTGCAGGTTACACAGTGTCGTCAGTGGTTGTGGGTGACTGGAAGAGGTTGTATGTTGCTGGTGCACCTAGATTCAAGCACAAAGGAAAGGTCATCCTGTTTGACCTCACCCCTGAAGGCGATGTCTTGATCACACAGGCCCTAAATGGAGAACAGGTGGAGATCATTCTCTCCTTCAATCTTAGATTTATTTATACTGACACCCTCTACTTTCACAGACTTTGTCTCTGGTCCACAAATGAGATCTCCATCAAACCCTTGCGTGAAGTCCAATTTTTGAGTTTTGCATTATCGTTCTTTTCTCAGTTGATCTTTTTTTGCTTTTCCTCACTCAGTATTTCTTTCACACCACATTCCTGCCCTCTCACAATTAATGAGTTTATTTTCTTACTAAACAAAAACAAACGGGTTTCATTTTCTCAGACCGCTCCTAAAATCAAAGTGATACTTAGAACAAAATCCAGAGGTTCAGGGTTCCCACACTGGGAAACCTGAATAAATCAGAGGATTTTTAAAAAGGTTTTTCTAGGCTATGAAAAGACACAGATATGAATACAATCTTTTTTTAATGACTGTACATTTTTATGCTTTTGTTTAAAGATTTTGTAGAGTAAAACTTGTTTGCATGGTTTAATTTATGAAAGATTTGTTGTTCTGAGTCGGTTCTTTTCACTGAATCTTACTGACTGACTTTTGAACAGATTAGTGTATATTTTGTAGTGTTGGTCATTTATCATTTATCAGCCATAACATCAGAATTTTAGTTTTATTATATCCAGCGGTGTTTTAATATCATTGCATCCCCTAATGGAAACACATTGGCCAGAAAGTGTGGGAATCTTCAGACTGCTTAACATCTTTTCTCTCTCTCTGCAGATTGGCTCATATTTTGGCAGCGAGGTGTGCGTGGTGGATGTGGATCAGGATGGAATAACAGATATCCTGCTCATAGCTGCTCCCATGTTCCTGGGAGCAGGAAACAAAGAAACTGGCAAAGTCTATGTCTACTGTCTAGATGGGGTAAGAACCACAGTTGCAGTACTGTTTGTGTGAGCGACATACAGAGAGTGATTCATGTCGTGTTAAACAACATATTCTCTGTCATACATCTCTGTCTCTGACTCAATATCTATCTCTTTACCAGGATGGCTTTGCCCCTAACGGTACGCTACATTCTCAGAAGAAAGCACAGGATGCACGCTTTGGTTATGCTATGGCTGTAGCCCCTGACCTAAATCATGACGGATATGCCGACCTGCTCGTGGGAGCTCCGCTAGAGGATGACCACCAGGGAGCTCTTTATATCTACCATGGCGATGAATACTACATCATACCTCAGTACAAACAGGTAAATATATCACTACTTCATGTGTGCAACCAACCGCAAGTGTTAGACCACTGAGACCAGACAATCTGTAGACAGAAAAATTACATGTAAAATAAATAAATACATTATGATGAAAAATTAAGAAATATGTTTATTAGAAATTTAATAAGTTCTTTTTTTGAACTTGAACTTAAATTGATATGCTAAGCATTTAATTTGTAATAAAACAAAAAGAATGTACATTATTAAAAAATGTGGGATTTTTAAAAATATGAAATTTAAATAAGTCTTTTTAAGATAACAAACAAAGTTTGAACATTAAATATGATTTCAACCTTTGACTTGGCCTAGGATTAAAGATATCATTTAATTTTTGTGAAATAAAAAAAAATTAAATCACAAAAAATGAATTTAGCTGGGGTTTCACAGACAGGGTCACATTTCGGAAAAAAATCTCTTATGCTTTGAATTTTTTTAAAATTCATATTGTGAAATATGATTACAAATTAGAATAACAGTTTTCTTTTTTTTTTTTTTTTTTTTTGTATATTTTAGCAGTACTTCTATCTTCAGTGTCACATTATCCTTCAGAAATCACTCTAATATGGCTCAAGAAACATTTCTTTATTAATGCTGAAAACAGTTATGCTCTTTAATTTTTGTGTAAACTGTGATATATTTTTCAGGATTTTTTATTGAAAGGGTAAAAAAGTTTAAAAGAACACTTTTTTACATGTTTTTACATGTTTTTACGTAACACTTTACAATAAGGTGTTATTTGTTAACATTAGTTAATGTATTAACTAGCATGAACAAAAAAGCAACCATACACTTATTACACTATTTATTAATCTTTGTTAATGTTAGTTAATAAAAATACATTCATTGTTCAAGTTAGTTTTCAGTTCATTAACTAATGTTAACAAATGTCACAACATGTGATTTTAATAATGCATTAGTAAATACTGAAATCAACATAAACTAAGATGAATAGATGCTGTAGAAGTATTGTTCATTCTTAGTTCACTGATGTAGTTAAATAATGTTAACTAATTAACCTTATTGTTAAAGTGTTAAAGTGTTACCATTTTTACTAACTTTTGGTCAATTTAATGCATGCTTGCTGAATAAAATTATTAATTTCTATTTAAAAAAAAGTACAGAACCAAATTTTTTAAATGTTGTTGTAAAACTAGTGACCACTTTTACTAGTGGTCTTTAAAGTCTGTGTAAAGCAATATTAAATATGAGTTTATCACACCAGAGAAAAATACAAATATGTTTAAATAAGGAGATTTTTTTGTAAATCATTGCAACCAGGTAATATGCATTTACGTGACAAAGGCATAGCTAGTTAGCAAACTGTAGGCTATAGTAACTAACGATAATGACAGTAACTCACGACTGAGTGGGTGAACCACTGATGCTTATGCGCTTTAGTTATTATAGCGTTAGGGGAGGGCCCTTGCTCAGTGGCTCCAGTGTGTCGAGACATGATTTCAGGCCTAGAAATTCCTGAACACAAAAATGGTGAAAAACGGTTTAACTCCACAGTTCAGTAATACATAGTTCATAGGTGCTTTAAAAGGTTCTTCACAGCAATTCCATAGAAGAACCATTTTTGGTTCCACAAAGAACAATTCAGTCAAAGGTTCTTTAAAGAGTCATCTCTTTCTTACCTTTTTATAATCTAAAGAACCTTCTTTTGTGAAACAGACGGGTTCTTTAGATGTTAAAGGTTCTTTATAGAGCCATTTAAACAAAAAATGGCATCGTGAAACACCTTTATTGAGTGTACGGTGTGTTCACACTTGTCATGTTTGGTTAGATTAAAACGAACCCTGGTGCGATTGCTCTGTTAGTGCGGTTCATTTGAGTAAGTGTGAACGCTGCCATCCGAACCCTGGTGTCCACCAAACAAGCGGACTGAGACCACTAAAAAGATGGATCTCGGTCCGCTTCCAAACGACCTCTGGTGTGGTTCAAATGATATATAAATGCAACATATACCAAATACTTCTAAACGAACCAAAAACAGAAAGTAATTGCAAGGTGCAATGTTATGCGACATAATTTCACGAGGGGAACAAGCGGTGTATCCAAAACAAAATGAGCAGAGGGCAAACTTGGAGCAACGAGGAGGTAAAGTACCTTTTATGAGGTCTTTGTGAATTTGCAGGTGGTGAAAATAAAACCATATACACACAACAATGAGCGTGCTTAGTCCAGCAGACGGCATTAGGTGTATTCGACTTCGCTTTAGGTCAAACGCACCTTTTCCTTTTGTTTGGAGTGTTCAGTTATTTCCATCACGAAATACACATCATTCAACCCAACCAATCAGGTTGTGAATGTATCGCTATGCCTTTAGGTTCACTGTCAAAAATGCCAGTGTGAACACTAAGCGGACCAGGACCAAATGTATCATTTTCCTTTTTGGTCCGGACCAAATGAACCAAACGAACCGAACCGATTTATACTGTGTTTAGAAACAGTTCTCTGAATTGCCATTACAAAAATTGTAACTTTTAGACACAACTTTACCTGTAATTTCTATTTCACATACTAATAAACCTTTCTTTTTCTCTGTAGCGTATCCCAGGCTCCTCTCTCTCTCCAGGGCTGCAGTATTTTGGCCGTAGCCTGAGCGCTCTGTTGGATCTGGATGGGGATGAGTTAGTGGATCTTGCTGTGGGAGCACAGGGCACTGCCGTCCTACTGAAGTACTCTATGCCTCATTAGTTTTGTGTTTTTGTTTTAATCTAAACACTTCCATCATACAAGTCGTCAGTTTGTCACTTTAAATTGCGTGTCAAACAGTAGTCAAGTCAAGTTTGATTATGATCCGTGGTAACAACTTTGCTTTACTCCTGACCTCTCTCTGTACTCTACAGGTCACGCAGTATAGTGCAGATCAATGTCAGCCTGTCCTTCCAGCCACACTCCATAAATGTGATACAGAAGAATTGCTACCGGGCTGGCCGAGACTCCGCATGCCTTAACGCCACAGTTTGCTTTCTGGCCCTGTCTCGCTCTCCTGGCTCTTATGGCACATATTTTGGTAAAGTGTCATGTAACCAAGAAGCTTTTCTTCCATTGCTGTACTAAATTCCTTTCATGTACGGCATGTCTATTAATAGCAACTCCCATACACTTCCTAAACTACCACATCTACTCATTTGTATAGATATGCAGATGGGGGCCATGTTGGATGACAGAAAGATCTTGGCTCGTGCTCTGTTTGACTACAGCTCCCAGCGGCAGACCCTAATGGGCGTCATAGTTCGTGTGGGGGAGACCATATGCTACACGCTACCATTTCATGTCTTTGTAAGTGTAAATGTCTTTAAAAAATCAATGAAGTAAAGGATAATGTACAATTAACCGATCGATATTGCAAAAAGGGGCTATTTTGCTCTAATGGCCGATGTTCTGTACATTATCCCACTTATTGCATGAGTATATACTGATTGTTTTCAAGGAAAAGTGTTATTATCTCTGTTACTCTCTTTCTTCGTATATGTAGGATACGGCTGATTACATCCGACCAATCAGCTTCACTTTGCGCTTCAAAATCAATGACACAGAGAGCGGCCCGGTACTAGATGAGGGCTGGCCAACAACATTTAAGAAGTCTGTGAGTGCTATTTAATTGCACTTAAAAATTAGGAATATAAATGAATGGTTTTCCCCTCATACTGCTGGCTAATGCAAAGTTTGATCTCTTTTATTGCCTTTAGATCCCATTCTTCAAAGACTGTGGGGAGGATGATGTGTGTGTAACTGATCTGGTTTTACAGGCCCATATGGACATTTCTGGAACAAGGCAATGTTTGGTTCTGCTTTTGGCATGTTGGCAGCTAATGATCCACAACTAATCTAAACATGTTGACCAGTGGCAGAACTAGTTATTTTAACCACTTGTCTTAAAGTAATAGCTAAAATAGCAATATTTAGAGTAGCCATAACAAACATTTTTAAAGATTTAAAGTGAACCCTAGATATTAAGACTTTTATGGCTTAATATAATGTAAATGATCTGTCTTACAGAAATATGTAGTAGAAAACCCATTAAAGGTTTGTTATTTTAAAAACCCACATAGTTTTATACAAATTTTGGTACTATGTTGGGCACTATCATTATTTCGCTGATGTACAATGATTGCACTCGGTGAGCTACTAGCACTACCTATTGCTATTTTTTTTAACACAACTCGGAAAACAAAATACTGATACAATACCACATTGGGTGGCTTTTGGTTGTAATTTTCAGTCAAAGGGCAACAAGAGAAGCCTAACTGCTTTCCTAGTGATAAGAAGAGGAGAAAAGAATGGGAAGATGCCTGTGGATGAATAAAACTTCCTAAAGACCCACGTCTTTGAGGCTTTTAGTAGACTGCAGCTACTGAAAGAGCTTACAAATGGCAGAGACAAGAAACGCTAGATGCCACCCTGGCAGGATGTAAACATGCCGACGCTTGTCATGACACCGCAGCCATTGAAGGAGTTTCTTGGCGTGAATTTCATTTGATATACGGAGGCGTTTAGACTCATTGTGGGGAAAAAATGATGGTACAGCATTTGGTTTATATCCATCACCACCTGTAGGCTCTTTCAGTAGTTGTGGTAATTGTATCAGTATTTTACTTTCCGAGTTGTGTTGTGGTAAAAATTCCAACAGGTAGTGCCAGTAGCTCACTGACTGCAACCATTTCGCATCATCAAAATAATGGTGCCCCCCATAGTCCAAAATATGTAAACAATGATGTGGATTTTTTAAAATAATGTAAATTTTTCATGGATTTTCTACTACATATTACAGTAAAAGACGTCTTTTGTTGAACCTGGGGTTCCCTTTAACAAGTTCAGTCACTGCTGAAACGGTGATTGAAATAGCATGTGTTGTGTATGTAACGTCAGTGTTGCTCTTATTTGTTCTTGCAGGCAGCAACCGTATGTTATACGCAGTCCTCGGCGACGGCTTGCAGTAGAAGTGCAGCTACAAAACCGACTAGAAAATGCCTATAACACTAGTCTCACTCTTCATTACTCCAAAAACTTGCATTTCAGCAGTCTGAGTATACGGGTATGATGTGTTGGGATTTTTGAAATTTGCAATACAAGAAGTTATGTATTATGAACTAATTATGCAAATGTTTATGAATTATTATAATTTCTTATAATATTATGTAATTAACAACTCATAAGAATCATGTTCTATTGTACTGAACATAGTGAGCTCTTTGCGTGATTAGTTGCCACATGCACAACAGATCTGCACATCCTGTATTCGGCCAATATCCTGTGGTTGGCTATGTCTAGTTTTAATTCCGGCCTAATATACGATTTTATGCATGGGTCTGTTATTTTTTATCTCAAGCAGCTGCACATGTCTGAGTTTCAGCAATTGAGATATATAAATGAACCAAATTTCCATTCTGCCTTCCGGGGAGTATAAAACCACAGAGTTTAATTATCACAAGACCATATAGTCATTATTGACCTTTACAGAGTATAAATGTACCTGCAAGCGAAGAACTTTAGCTGCTTCTCCTTTTTCTCTGTCACTTCTGGGCTAGCCCTTGACTCTCTTCTCTAGACTTCTCTAGATTTGTAGAACTCTGGAGGTTCGAAAATTAACTTTTGCTTCCTTTTCAGATTGATTAATAAGTAACTTCTAATAGATACGATTTTGCATCAGGGTACCAGCAAAATCTCTCCTCTGAACACATAAATGCATATTAGTACAAACACACACTTCTTGCTTCTAAATTTCTTTTTTGCCTCATTATTGTCTCTTTCTTTCTCTATAGGAAGACGCCCAGTTTAAGATTGAATGTACAGCTCTAGGCTCAAACAGTCACTCCTGTAATGTCAGTTACCCAGTGTTCCGCTCTCAGTCAAAGGTAAGACTCTGAAAGGATGAAGGTTTGCTGTCGTAATTCATTGAAACAGTCACTGAGCCGTTTTGGTTCACTGACCAGTGATTCTCCCAACTGCCTCATTTTTCTCAGGTGAACTTCATGTTGGAATTTGAGTTCAGTTGTACGTCTCTCATCAGTAAGGTCCAGATGAAGCTTATTGCTTCCAGGTACACACACACATGCAAACACACAAACACAAACCTAAACCATTAGCAAATGGTGCTACTCAGGGGTGTCATGCACATTAGTTTTAAGAGGGGCACCAGGGTGGTTCTGGCTCACTTACTGTTGTAGAAAAGGCATGACCAAAGAAAATAAAAAGCATGTTTATTAAAGCCATAGCCCTGTGGGCAGAATTCAAAGAGAACCCTTTTTTGTATTATATAACCTGCCAGTCACTAATCACCATGCATTTTACCTAGAATAAATGTCCAACTTAATTATCAAGACGTAAGTCATTTAGTACAAAATGGCATACACTGCACATCTGAGCACAACATTTGCAAATGCGCATTCACAGATGTAAATAAATGTATCTGTTAATATGACAAAATATATACTGAATGTGTGTATGTGTGTGTTTCCACAGTGACAGTGTGGAGAATGAAGGCACACTTTCGGACAACAGTGTTCAGTTACAGAGCATTGTACAGTATGAACCAGATCTCTTCATAACAAGGTTAGTTACCTAATATGACAATCCATTCATGGATATAACAAATTTACATTTCTACTTATAACTTCTGACCAATTTGGCCAAAAATCATAAGATTGGTCTTGTTAGATTTGGAGCGACATACCGAAGCAAACAATACCATATTTCATGTGTCACCCATTTTGTACATGGACCATTTCGAATGCTGTAGTAAAATTTTTTGTACACTTTAGCATATTGTTATGAATCTTATGGAATCGTTTGCAGGAAAGTTTTGAAATTTGGCACAAAAATAGAGGACAGTCTCATCATTAAACATGGAAAATTTGGAGTATCTAATGCAAACTCTGTAGTGCCACCCACAGGCCAAATTTGCACTCATGTTTCTGCCAATAAGTTCTGATCTGTTAGGCCTAATAGCAAAATTCTTTTTTCCTCTGATTTCTTGGCGCATAACAAGTTGAATGTATACCAGAAATTAAATTTCTAAACTCAAGATTTTTTGCAATTTAGAATTTTCTGAAAAATCTACTTTTTTGAACTTGCCCTTTAGATGGTTTGTCAAATTTTGACCAAAATTGGCTCAGATCATCTTTAGAGCATTCTGGAAAAAAGTTATCAAAAGCTTTTTGATATACCAGTCTGACTTCGTTAAGCGAATAAACAAATTTGAACACGGACATGCGGCTATATCTCTGCAATGCTTTAGCAGATTCTGACCAAATTTGGCATGTGTCATAACAAGCACATGAATAGTTTCAGCACAGTGCCACATACTGGTCAAAACATATTTTTAAAAATGCTATTTCTGTCTATAACTTCTGAGTAGTTTGGCCAAAAATCATAAGATAAGTCTCACTAGATTCAGAGCGGCATACCAAATCAAACAATACCAAAGTTTGTGTGTCACCCATTTTGAGCATGGACTATTTCAAATTTTGAACTCGTCCTAGACAGTTTGTCCAATTTTCTCCTAAATTGGCTCAGATCATCTTCAGAGCATCCTGGCAAAAAGTTATCAAAAGATTTTTGACATACCAAACAATTTTCGCAAAATGTGTTAACGAATTTGACAAAGTTTGTGAAAAAATGCACATGAGGCTACATGTCTGCAATGCTCTATGTGCTGGTCAAAAGATATTGAAAAAACTGACGTTTCTGCTTACAACTTCTGACCAGTTTGGCCAAAAATCATAAGGCTAATCTCATTAGATTTAGAGTGGCATACTGAATCAAACAATACCAAATTTCATGTGTCACCCATTTTGAGCATGGACCATTTCGAATTTTGTAGTAAAATTTTTGTACACTTTAGCATATTGTTATGAATTTTACGGAATCATTTGCAGAAAGTTTTGAAATTTGGCACAAAGATAGAGGACAGTCTCATCATTAAACATGGAAAATTTGGAGTTTCTAACGCAAACTCTGTAGTGCCACCCACAGGCCAAATTTGCACTCATGTTTCTGCTAAGTTTTGAACCATTAGGCCTAAAAGTAAAATTCTTCAAGATTTTTTGCAATTTAAAATTTTCTGAAAAATCTATTTTTTGAATTCGCCCTATAGATGGTTTGTCCAATCTCGACCAAAATGGGCTCAGATCATCCTTAGAGCATTCTGGTAAAAAGTTATCAAAAGCTTTTTGATATACCAGTCTGATTTTGTAAAGCACGTTAACAAAGTTTGTGCAAAAATGGACATGCGGTTATATCTCTTCAATAATTTAGCAGATTCTGACCATATGTGGCATGTGTCATAACAAGCATGACCTGAGGGTGCATAAATAGTTTTGGCACAGCGCCACCTACTGGCCAAAAATCATAAGATTGGTCTTGTTAGATTCAGAACTGCATGTCAAATCAAAACGACACCTAATTTTCCTATGTCGGCCTTTTTGGGCATCGGACATTTGGAGTTTTGTAGTAAAATTCTGTGTCAACAAATGTCTTTAACAGAGGTCTCTGACCCTGCTCCTGGAGAGCTACCATAGTGCAGAGTTCAGCTTCAGCGTTAATCAAAAACACCTAAACCAGATAATCAAACTGTACAGGGCTACTTAATTGCAGACAGATGTGTTGAAACTTAGGTCTTCAGGAAGGTAGCTCTCCAGGAGCAGGGTTGGAGAACCCTGGTCTTACTGAGTGAAAAAAGACAGCTCTTTAGCTTTTCATTTTACTTTTGTTGTGCTTGGCCCCTTAATTGCTGCTTGCAACTATATTTATTAATGTTGTTGCTGCTGTTCTTATAATAAAAAGTATTTTTAAGGTTAGATTTTTTGGGAAATATTATTATTATTTTCTTTATGTTTCTGAACATCACTTTCCCTTTAACAGCTAAGTACACCCTTAAAAATGCATGCATGTTCAATGTACAATATGACATATGTGGTTGTCTTATTTTGGTTCAATTCACTACAGTGACTCCAACCTAAACCGCTATGAGGTTCACCCGACCAGGACCATATCAGAAGGAACAGGACCCGAGTTTTACACACATTTCAAGGTGGGTTAAAGTAAACCTGACAGACTCATTGGTTTATGTTTTAAAAAATCATAAAGCTGACTACATGCGAGTATGCTTTTTGTTCTCAGGTGCAGAATCTGGGCTGTTACGCTGTCAGTAATGTGGACCTGAGTGTCAGTTTGCCCGCCGTGGCTTCAGGAGACCGAGTTTTCGCAACTGTGGTTGATGCTTCCTTTCTAAATGTCAGTGTCAAATATTTGCATGTATATGGTCTTATTGTAATTCTTATGCATCTTTGTGTTCTTGTAGTTGTTGGTGTTGATGGTTTTTCTGTTTATTTGTAGTCTTCAGGTGTGAACTGCAGTATAGTCAGTGATCTTTCTAAATTAAAGTCCAGTCAGAGAGATGTACGTCCACTTCATCCAGAAGACATGAAGAAAACTGAACTTTTGGTGAGAATACAGATACTATGCTCCCTCCTAGTTTGCTTATGAAAGATATTAACAAATGCATTCTAGAACAGAAGTAAATCCATATAAGTTGAACTGAAATTTGAGTTAATTTGATTTCATTTGCAACAGACTTTAATTAACAACTTGTCTCTGCACCGGCATTATTTTTTCTCTCCATCAAATTCTACAGTTGTCAACCTCTTTTTCTGGTTTAAAAGTAGGACAAATTCCTATTAAGTGTTTGGGTGGAGGAGAAAATAAAATAAAAACAAACTGGAATGAACCAGAGAGTTTTGGCTGAATATCTAAGAGAATGAAGGCAGCAGAAGAGGTCTGAAATGGAGAGGGATACCCATCCTAAAATTTAAAATGGACCTACTATATATTAAGACCCAATTTATGCTGTGAAAAATATACAGTTTACAGTTTATATACATATCATTTAGGAAAAAAATAAGTTACATTATTGTTTTTAGGTGATTTGTATTCATTTACTCATCTACTAAATTATTTACTTATATGAATCTCATTTTTATTTTATTTATTTATTTATTAATAGCTTTTTTTCCAAACATTTCCACAGCACTTCCTTGAAAACCCTTGACCCAAAGTATCGGAGGGTGCATGAAATGACTGTATATGTGAAAATAACCATTATGTCACTAATTTATGTACTGCTGTAAAGTATCTTATAATATCATTTCCTTTTCATATTTAGAATTGCACTTCCTCTTGGTGTGTGGAGGTGGTGTGTCACATCCAGCAGCTACTGAAGGGAGAGACAGCCTTAGTCCGAATCACTAGGAGGATACAAGACAACTTCTTCAGACAGGTGACATCTCTCACACTTTAGTACGCATAAGCTAATGGCTACAGAGGTCAGATTTTTTTACTGGGATGTGTTTGTATTCCAGTCTCTAAACTGTACCTATTTGTGCTTCTGTCAGGCCAAGTTTAAAGCAGTGACAATTGTGGGCTCGTACCAGCTGTCTGCTCGAGAGTCCAGTCTGATTTCAATGGGAAATGCTGCCCTCGTGAGGGAGGTGAGAGAACTGACAGCACATGAACTCATGAACCAGAGGTGTCCAAACTTGTTTCTGAAGGGACACTGTCTGGCAGAGTTTAGCTCCAAACTTAATTAAACACACCTGAACCAGCCAACTAAGGTCTTCAGACTCATTAGAAACGTCTTGGCAAGGGTGTTGAAGCTGGTTGAGGCTACATCTATATTAATCTGGATGATCTTAAAAAAGGGTTTTCATTTTAAAACACTCTCCATTCGCATTAACGTTTTCAAGCACTTTACAAAAGTTTCTCATCCACACTGAAACATCAGAAAATGTTACATTTGCCTTACTGAGCATGTGTAAAACCTCATAAATGATACAGATAGGGCAGACATAATTTTCACACAATTCTTCTGGCAGGATCATTTTATTTATGAAAACATCCCACCATTCATCAAGGTTGCACTAACCATTATAGGTTTTGCTGCAAACAGCAATTGTGAGTAAATTTTGTCATTTTTGCAGAACTGTAATATGAAGAGTGTAAAATATGTTTAGCAACTATGTGAAAGTAGCATATAATAGGCACAATACCAGTATAAACACAGATGTGTCACATGACTAAACATGCATCATCATTTTCAAAAGTTTTCACAGTCCACATTACAATGTGAATTGTTTCACTTTGGAGAGCATTTTCAAAAAGCTTAGTTTTCCTTGACAAAAATGAAAAAGATTTGTTTTCAGTAGTAAACGTATTACTGTGGACAAGGCCTGAAGCTTAAGTCTGCAGGACGCTGGCTTCCCAGGAGCAGCACTGACACCCCATTGTTACACAGTGGGGCACAAAAGTGAGAGACCACTTGTGAAATGTTTCTGTTTTGCTTTTTCATCAATATTATAAATTATATTGTTAACATGAGAATTTGAGGGAAAATGTAAATTCATAAAATCTCAAATTAACTTATTTTAGGAGTGACCTAGAAATTAATTAGATTTTATTATTTTAAATGTCTTTTATTAAATGTCTCTGTTTTACTTTTTTCATCACAAATTGTATTGATAGCTGAGTAAAAACTTGAATTCACAAAAATCTCAAATTTGCTTATTTGATTAGTTTATTCATTCTTTCATTCACTCGCTCATTTATTCACTCACTCATTTACTCAACTCGTTCATTCACTTAATAATTCTTTTACTTACTCATTTACTCATGCTCACTCATTCACTTAATCACTCATTTACTCGCTCACTCGTTCATTCAATCACTCATTCATTTACTCACTCACTCACTCAATCACTCATTTACTCACTCTTCATTCACTCACTCGTTCACTTAATCACTCTCATTTACTCACTCATTCATTCTCATTCATTTATTAATTTACTCATTCACTACCTCAATCACACTTATTTACTCACACACTCACTCATTCACTTATTCATTCACTCACTTACTCATTCACTCACTCAATCACACTCATTTACTCACACACTCACTCATTCACTTACTCAATCACTCATTTACTCAGTCTTCATTTACTTACTTGTTCATTCACTCATTCATTTACTCACTCACTCTTCATTCACTCTCATTTACTCACTCATTCACTCACTTATTCAGTTGCTCACTCACTCACTCACCCATTCACACACTCACTCATTTATTCACACACTCATTAATTTATTCACCCATTCACTTAGTCGCTCACTTATTCACTCAGGCATTTATTTATTTATGCAAAATATGTAAACCTTTTTATGAGGTTTTAAACTTTTGGAGGCAAATGTACATTAAATTCTTCCTTAATGGCCAGTGTCTCCTCAAAGATTTTGAATGAGAAAATGATCCACAGTACACAAAATAAAACAATGCAAATATTAAGAAATTGGTCATTGAGAATGAATGAGGAAAAGTCATGTAAGAGGAGATAAAGCCTCCATCATGCTATGATTGGCCTATTACGTTCACATAATAAATCCCACCTGTCGTTTTCATTGGTGTTCCACATCCACAAATCAATCTTAATGAATAAATAATGATGTCAATAGGAAGACTAATTAATAAATATACAACTCACCCACTGCTTTGTTACGTCAAAATCAAACTTGAAAACTTTCTTACAAATCCAGAGTTTTGTACCAACATGAACCTGTAAACTCTCTTGCTGTCTCTGCATGTATAGACGGTTTTGGAAGTGCTGAAGGGGCGTTCGATCCCAATCTCTCTCTGGATTCTGATTGGCAGCATCATTGGAGGACTCCTGCTTCTTGCACTCTTAGTATTCTTCCTTTGGAAGGTACTGAACACAACACATAAGCAGGTGTACAGTGGCTACATCTGAAGCGAAAAACACTTTCGATTTACTGAAATGACTAGCAATCTTATGCCATGTGTTGAATGTTTCTTTACAGTTGGGGTTTTTCACAAGGAAACAGAGGAAGGATGAGGATGAGAACGATGACAACTGACACTGCAGAGCAGATTGAACAGTGTTTCCTTTACAGCCAGGAAATATGCCTTTTGTAGCCATTATGTCCCCTTTGAGACACGACACTTCGGCTCCAGGACCACAAACAATCCATTATCAGGTCCAGGTGGAATCTACAGACTTATTCTTTATTTTCTTTGCTGATTTTGGAGGAAAATCTGCAGAATGGATCTAAACCCGATCAGATATTTGAGATGGAGCTCTGAGTGATCAAAAAGTGCCAAAATATTTAACAAATGGACACAGAAAGGGGCACATGACGTGTAAAATTTTGCAAATGACGGGTGTATCGGTTGCAGGTCAGTCAAGTTCATTATTCAGTTTCATTAAAGCACATGAATCCTAGCATATCGTGAAAGGTTTTACCAGATGAGAAAAAAGGAAAACAAGCAAATGCACTATTTGTGAAAAAGAAAATAATGAAATTTGTATTTAAGTTAAAAACATATGGTATAATACCAGGCAATCAGTTTATTTAATTTTTTCTTAACAGAAATAACAGTCTTCACATTCAAAGCACAGGTTTGTTAATTGTATTTGCTTTTTTTGATATTCAGACAAATTAAATAAAAAATGTAAACCATTAAATAAAAGAATTACATCTTTATTTTGTTGAATACTCACACTATTAAATATAAACGAAATATCACTCCTTGTTGCAAAAGAAATAAAAATCTCGGTTTGAAAACAGCAGTAGCCCCATCTGCTCTTCTTTAGCCACCCATTTCACCTCTTTTCCAAAAAAATCATTTTCTGAACCAGTCTAGTTACATAAAAATTCTCAGCGAGAAGCCTGTGTAGAATTAATATAGGATTCCAGAAGAAATATGGTCTCATCCACCTGGTTTTCACTGGAATCCAACCTGCCGCCATGAGCACAAAGAGAAGAGACCAGATTAATGATTGGTTGAACATTAGTCACATGAGTCTAATTCATGTGTGGAGAGTAACCGGTTTGTGTAGTACTTGTTAATGTGGTGTCGTAGGGACTCAAGCTGCTGTCTTTCAGGAGCTGTGATCATCTCCTCCACCTCTGTCAGCTGTGCCGTCTCTGCCCCTGTGGCCTGCAAGGATGCCAGGATGGCCTCAATCCGCTGAGACTTCTCCAACAGCCGCCTGTCAATGAATGAATGGATTAATTACATAATCAAAAGTTACTACTTGAAATGTTTTTTTTTTTACTGTTAAACAAATAGAAAGGACTTGCTTGTTCTCTTTGGTCTCATAGAGTCGCCTCTCAATCAGGTTCCCAACTGTCTGTATCGGGTCCACATATAAGTCAAAACATTATAAAAAGTCAACAAAACTGCAAGGATGTTCAAAATATAAGCTCTGTACCTTGTAGCAGTGTTGCAGAAGTAGTCTGGCAGTGGGCAGCTGGTTAACTGTGTACAGGTAAAACGTGCGAGAAGGGGCATAGTCTGGCGTTTTTGGGACTTCCTGCACATATAGTACAAAGAGTGCTATGAAGCATGATTTAGGGTTATTACAGTTCACTAAATCTAAATTTAAAGGAGAAGTCCACTTCCAAAATAAAGATTCACATATAATGTTCACATAAAGTACATTATATGTGAATCTTTGTTTTGGAAGTGGACTTCTCCTTTAATCTATTTATATGAACAGAACTTATGAGTGTGTTACTGCACCTGTAGCTGGACCAGGTTCTCAGACAGGAGTGTGTACAGCATGTCTTTGGCCTCTTTGGCAGGAACCATGGCAAAATCCTCCACCTGCTTTTGTTCCAGATGCCGTTTCCGCAATAACAGACGAAAGATTCGAGCTGAGCGGGAACCAAATCTGAAATAAACCACCACCACATAATGAAACTAAGTACAAATATAAAAAATTTCAGGAAGCTAAAACACTATGACTCTACTAACCTCTCTTGAACCACAGACTCCAGGGTTGCTCTGGCCAGGTTAGCGAGTGCACGGTGTAGATCTGACCATGGGGTCAAGGGTCAACCAATTCATTATAAGTGGTCTACTATGTTGTTGAAAAATTAGATACATAATGTAAAATAATTCACTGCTGCTGTGTGGCTGGAAAATTCAAATGTTTTTGAAAGAAGTCTATGTTTACCAATGCTACATTTAAAGGGATAGTTTACCCAAAAATGAAAATCCTGTCATTAATTACTTGCCCTCATGTCGTCTCAAACCCGCAAGACTTATGTTCATATTTGAAACAAATTAAGATATTTTTGATGAAATCCGAGAGCTTTCTGACTCTGCATGGACAGCAACACAACTGACACGTTCAAGGCTCAGAAAGGTAGTAAGGACATTGTTAAAATAATCCATGTGACATCAATGGTTCAACCTTAATTTTATTGTTAATTTTAACAATTTCTTCTCTTTCGTGTCTGTCTCCTTACTACTTTTCTGGGCCTTGAACGTGGTAGTTGTGTTGCTGTCTATGCAGGGTCAGAAAGCTCTGGGATTTCATTAAAAATATCTCAATTCGTGTTCCGAAGATGAATGAAGGTCTTGGAATGACATGAAGGTGAGTAATTAATCAAAAATACAGCAAAATCAGTAATAATAATGTATTACCAATTGAAGTAATATTGGTATTTGTATATGTTTGAATATTTTTATATTTATTTCTGGGATGGCAAGCCAAATTTTTAGCAGCTCCAGTTTTTAGTGTCACATGATCCCTCAGAAATTATTCTAATATGCTGATTTGGTGCTCAAGAAACATTTCTTATTATTATAAAGTTTGTGCTGCTTATTATTATTAGAAAGGTCAAAAGAACAGCGTTTATTTAACACAGAAAAAAAAATCTTACTAACCCTAAACTTGACAAATGAATAAATAAATAAAACAATTTGCAGTTAAACACAGAAAATTTCCTTTTTCCATTCAGGTGGTATTTTAAAGGGATACTGACGACATACATTCCTCCTCCACTGTCACCAGTCTTCCCCACAAATTCCATCTATTAGAATAAAACAAACATTTTTAAAGTAATTAAAAAAAAAAGTAATTTAAAACATTTTTAAAGTCATTTAATTCTTGTACAAATAGCAACTTCATTACCAGTCAAAAGTTTTTGAACAGTAAGATTTTTTATGTTTTTTTTAAAAGTTTCTTCTGCTCACCAACCCTGCATTTATTTGGTCCAAAGTACAACAAAAACATTAAAATTTTAAAATATTTTTACTATTTAAAATAACTTCTTTCTATTTGAATATATTTTAAAATGTAATTTATTCCTGTGATTTCAAAGCTGAATTTTTAGCATCATTACTACAGTCACATGATCCTTCAGAAATCATTCAAATTTCTGATTTGCTGCTCAAAAAACATTTATTATTATTATTATTATTATTATTATTATGTTATCTGAAATAGAAATATTTTGTAACATTATAAATGTATTTATCATCACTTTTGATCAATTTAAAGCATTGCTAAACAAAAATATTCATTTGTATCCTTCCTTTCCCAAAAAAAAAAAAAAAAACTTATACTGACTTTAAGCTTTTGAATAGTATAATGTATAAACTTACAAAAGCTTTTTATTTCAGATAAATGCTGATCTTTGGATCTTTCTATTCATCAAAGAATACTGAAAAAATGTACTAAACTGTTTTAAATACTGAATCAAAATCAGCAAATCAGCATATGAGAATGATTTCTAAAGAATCGTGACACTGAAGACTGGAGTAATGATGCTGAAATTTAGCTTTGATCACAGGAAAAAATTACATTTTAAAATTTATTCTAATAGAAAGCAGTTATTTTAAATAGTACAAATATTTCTGCTTTTGCTGCATTTTGGATCAAATAAATGCAGGCTTGGCGAGCAGAAGAGACTTCTTTAAAAGACATCAGAAATCTTACTGTTCAAAAACTAATGACTGGTAGTGTATAAAGTGTGTGAATGTGTATGCATTGGTTTACCGGATCATCCACCAGGAGAGTGAGGTATTGGTCTAAAATTGGCCTGGCTATGTTGTAACTGGGTGGAAGAGCTCGGAAAATCTGATGGAAAACAATGAGGGCTTTGATCCCAGACTGTTTACACTGTCATTTGTCATTTTAAACACAAATAAACAAATCTCTTAAAATGTTTCTCAGAAAGGGCCTTACGAAACAAAAATTACCTCATTGGCTGAAAGAGCTTGTGTGAAAGCAGCGTGAGCCGGCGTCGTAACTTCACTCATCCGTAACATGGTTCTAACAATCTCACTGCTAGTCTACAGGGGAGAAACAGAGAGAAATTTAGCAGATAAAGACCTACATTCTACCGACTTATTATTTCCCTGGAGGTGAAAGTCTAAATGTGAGAATCCAGAACATTCTGTCTCTGATACAGCCATGAAAGAATATTCAGTCCACAACCTAATTATATCTAACAGCACATATTAGATTGTTTGATATACAGAAAGGTGGTTATACAGTAGGCACCTGATCAAGTTTACAGGAAACAGCACTAATGATGGCCTGATCCCTGAAGTGCAGGTGAAAGCGTTGAAAATTCACTTGCCAATAGATCCCTTCATCACCACACTGGATAGTGGAGAAAACAGATGTACAATGCATCAATAACTCAGGAAATGAACATGTGAATGGATGAAGTCATTATCTTAATCGTAATACCTCACTATTGTCTGTCTTGGCTTTCTTTGCCGCACGCTGGTCATCTTCACCATCCTCACTTGAGCGTCTGCGTTTTCCTTGACCTGAATGAACACAATTCACAATTCAAGTTTTATTCTCAATGAGCTGAAATATTTCTAGCTGAGAAACAAGTGCCTGCCAAAAGTATTCCTTTTTTTCACGTTTTACGTTGCTACTCTAACATAAACTGCTTTAAATGACCTTGTTTCCCCACATCAATCTACACTCCATACACCATAATGACAAAACAAAAAATCAATTGTCACAACTCTGTAAATGTATTAAAAATAAAAAAAAACCTGAAATAAGTACATTGCATAAATATTCATACCCTTAACTCAGTACTTACCTGAAGCATCTTTACAGCCTCAAGTCTTTTTGAGTGTGATGCGACAAGCTTTGCACATCTGCATTTGGCAATTATCTGCCATTCTTCACCTTCACCTCTTCACCTCTCAAGCTCTGACAGTTTGGATGGGGTCTGGCAGACATTTTCAGGTTTCCTTAGAAATGTTTGATTAGGTTCTAACCCAGGCTGTGGTTGAGCCACTCAAGGATGTTTACAGAGTTGTCTATAAGCCACTCTTGACGTGTGCTTAGGGTCATTGTCCTGTTGGAAGGTGAACCTTCTGCCCAGTCTGAAGTTCTGGATGCTCTGGACTGGGTTTTCACTAATGCTATCTCAATAGTTTAGTGCACTGAACTTTCTTTCTACTCTGATGTGTCCCTCATTCTCTGCCACAACATGAGGCTGTTACCAGCACACTTCACTTTTGGGATGGTACTCTGCAGGTGAGCAGTTCCTGGTTTCCTTCAAACATGGAATTGAGGTTTATCTGTCCAGAGAATCTTGTTTCTCACAGTCTGATGGTCCTTTAGGTGCTCTGTTGCAAATTCCGAGTGTTTTCATGTGTCTTCACTGAGGAGATGATTGAGTCTTGCCACACCACCATAAAGCCCTGATCGGTGGAGTGCTGCAGTGATGTTTGTCCTTCTGTAGATTTCTCCTATCTAGAGTGACTAATCAGGTTCTTGGTCACCACTCTAGCCAAGGTCCTTCTCCATCAATTGCTCAGTTTGGCCAGGAGGCCAGCTCTAGGAAGAGTTGTGGTTGTTTAAAACTTCTTCCTTTAAGGGTAATTGAGACTACATGCTTCTGTGAACCTTCACTGCAGCAGAATTTTTTTCTGAACTCTTCTCCAAATGTGTGGCTTGATGCAATCCTGTCTCTGAGCTCTACAGGCAGGTTTTTGCTCTGATATGCATTTTCAGCTGTTACACCTTTTATTAAGACATCTGTGCCTTTCTAAATCATACCCATTCAACTGAATTTGCCAAAGGTTAACTTCACTCAAGTGTAGTAACATCTACAAGCAATATGAATGCTCCTGAGTAAAATTTCAACTGTCCCAGATAAGGGTCTGAAAACTTATGCAATGGAATCATTTAAGTTTTTATTATTAATAAATTTGCATTTTTTGATGTTAAAAACCTGTTTTTTGCTTTGTCATTTTGGTGTATGGAGTGTAGACTGTGGAAAAATTAATTTAAAGCAGTTTAACATAAAGCAGCAACACAACACCTTCAAAAATGAAGGGGTATGAATACTTTCGCAAGGTATTGTATATACCAAGTTGACCACTAAAAAGTTTCTTAGTATGTGATGAGTATTTAAAATGAAGTAACTGACCGGTGAGATTGATATAGGGTAGTTTGTAGCATTCTGGGTGGCTCTCTGGTTCAGCAGGCTGTGATAAAGCTGGAATGGGAGTGTCGACTGCTTCTGAGCTTGATGATCCTGCCGAGGCCATAGGAGGACAACGCTGCAGGAAATGAGTCTCCACCAAGCGGGAAAATGCAGAGACCACCTCACTGTAGTCCATACTCTGGCCCTCTGGTGCAAAAAGAGTTTCAATAGGCAAATTTCAAGTAGAAGTCAAAATATAAAGTGGATGGAACATATTTCAGAAGTAATTTTAATGTCCTTTCTCTTTGAACCACATCTGTCTGGTCCTCTTTAAAAAAAAAAAAAGAACAAAACCAAAAAGTGAATGAAGAACTTGGTTGTTGACATTGTTTTCACTCACACTGGTTTTGAAAACAGTTTGTTGTTCCAAACCTGTACGACCTTCATTCATCTTCAGAACACAAATTAAGATATTTTTAATGAAATCTGAGCGCTTTCTGAAAAGAAAGCTTTCAGACTTCTTTAAAATATCTTAATTCGTGTTCCATTTTTTTAAACCTGTTTTGTTTACATATATGATTAGCCCTTCAATCTATTATAGTCCTTATAGTTTCTCACCTGGCATATTGTGGGTCAGCCGGTCTGCTACAGTCTTGACTGTGCTGCTCATAGTCATTTGGCCTCTCTGCAGTATCTCCTCAACTATAAGCTCGCCTGTGTCTCCATAAAGACTCTTAGCGGTGTAGATGTAGCGTGGATAACGGAGCATGTGTAGGATGTGTTCGCAGTTGATGCGATATTCCACAGGCCCCGCTGGACCACGCCGACCAGCACCAAACGTACACATCCCATGCTGCACCAGCACACACAGAGACTTCTTGACCTAGCAGGAGTGGAGTGTGTTAAAGAGAATAGGATGAATTTACTGCCTTGGCAAAAGAAAGATAGAAAGATTGATGTGATAACAGGGAAAGCTTAAGTACATGACGTTACCAGGTCAAGAGCAAGTTTGGTCTCATAGGCAAGAGCTCGCAAGGTCAGAACTCCACTGCGGATGAGATGAGTGCCCACTTTCTCCACCACATCTCCGAAGTGCTCCTGCAGCAGCAGCCCACACAGACGCACTTCCTGCGCTGTCATCTGCAGAAAAGAAAGGAATCCCTGGGTATTAAGACTTGTACAGCTTAATATAATGTGAAAGATGTCTCTTACTGAAATATGTAGTAGAAAAGATTTACATTATTTAAAAAATCCACATCCTTTATAAATTTTTTTGACTATAGGGGGCACCATTATTTCAATGACATGAAATTACTATTTTTACCACAACACAACTCAAAATGCACAACTCGGAAATAAAATACTGATGCGATGACCACAGCTGCTGAAAGAGCTTACAGGTGCCGATGCATATAAGCGTAGGCGTAAACCAGAAACTGTACCATCGATTGTCATCCATCATGCCAAGTGTCGGCATATTTACATCCTGCCAGGATGGCATCTAGCGCTTCTTGTCTCTACCGTTTCTAAGCTCTTTCAGTAGCTGTGGTCTACTAAAAGCCTCAAAGGCATCAGGACTAAAGTGGAAAGAACAAAGAAGCAGGTCTTAAAGAAGCTTTATTTGTCCACAGGCAACTTCCCATACTTTTCTTTTTATCGCTAGGAAAGCAGTGAAGACTTACATCGCTTCTCGTTGTCCTTCAAATGAATTACAACCAAAAGCGGCACAATGTGGCATCATATTAGCATTTTATTGCAGTAAAAATAGCAACACGTAGCGCCAGAAGCTCACCGAGTGCAACCACTTAATGTCATCAAAATAATGGCACCCCATATAGTCCAAAATATGTATAGAACTATGTGTATTTTTTAAATAACATCAAAATTTAATGGGTTTTCTACTACATATGTTGGTAAGAGACATCATTTATGTAAAATTAAGTTATACAGGCTTAATACAAGGGGTTTCTTTTAACAAACACCTCATGAAATAACTTGGTTTTATAAACAGTGAACACAAATTTTGCAGGAGTGACAATGGAGTAGAAATATATTTTTAGTGGTAAAATGTAAAGCTTTCAGGAGAGACCATAAGCTCTGAGGCAGTTATGTAGGGCTGGAGCAGTCCATAGTCCTTGTAATTTCAATTTAATTTTTTTAAACTCATCTTGAATTGTTGAATTCCCAGTAAATAACTACACTACCCATAATCCTGAAGAAAGATCCACCAGTCAGAAAGTTGCTGTTACTAAAAAAACAAAAACTCCCATGAAGTACTGTGAATGACATAATTAATGCATCCCTTCACTCTCAAACTACTGGCACATATTTTTTTTGTTTACAATAAATTAGTTTTAATAATAAATTATATTGAATAAAATGTACATAAATACCTTTAAATAAATATTAACATATTTTTTATAAACATAAACAATAACTGTGAGTCCAAAATCTGTATTACACAGCCATTTCTGATATTGCATCTGATATTGCATCATTAAATTGTTTAAAGTTTTTATGAATCTATCTATTTATCTGTCTGTCTATCTATCTTTATTGTTGTATTTTATTCTAAATATGGCAAAGCTGTTTGGTTTAAATCTTAGAATTTTTAATGTAGAAAATAAATGCGAAAACATATTTACGAATGCGTCGGTTGTCAGTGTTGATCTATATAACCATAACAGATAAACATGATACATTCTTACATTTTTATTGTGGTAACAATATCAATATTGATGTGAACTATATATAAATTATACAGCAACTATAATTATTACATTTTAATTGCTTTTTCTAATGTATAGTAACAACATTTTTTGTTGTATCTGTAACCATTAACACAAATACATTAATATTTACCAGAAGCGTACTCTAACACTTAACATGCTGTCACATCATAGTTGTAGCTAAAAGCGGAATATTTAAAAAAAAAAAAAAAAGCACCAAAAGAACATCCTATTCAAAACGTACAGCAATAATCACTCATATTTAGGTTTAAGTGATACTCATCACACAAACTAACACATGAAAGCAGCATTAGTTGCCGTCTGGCCTTTCAACAAATCATGCATGTAGCCTAACATCGCACAAAAAGATACAATCATGCACGAGCACAAACACTAACATACCTCTAAAAGTACCTAGCTGTACGAGTTTGGAGTTTAAATCTTACTTTTTAATCTCACATGTGTTTTTCAGGCGGTATATAATGACCGGCGCTGACGAATTTCCGTGGTCATGTGGAGTTCCAGTGTGATGCCTGATTAGCGAACGAATCGTTTGCAATGAACTGATTCTTTTAATGATTCAGAGGAGCCGAATGTGAATCACTCGACTAAAGTAAAACAATTAGATGAATGACATAATGGAAACATAAGCATAATACTGTACTGCAATGTTAAAGAAAACAGAGTTTATCAATGGAAAAGGAGAAAGAGGAACACCTTTGAGCTACAAGTGGTATTTTAATTTAATTATATAATATTCATTATTGTAAATTAATAACTCCCTTTATTTTAATTGTTCTATTTACAGTCTGAGGCTTGTACATTGAAGCTGTAAGGATGTGTAACAAATAAAGTTGACTCTGAACCAGTTCATTTAACCGTCCGAGTGAGTCGACTCGCTACAGTGAATCGGACTTCCGAACGCTCATGTCAGAGCGCCTCCCTCTGCAGTGGGCGGACCGACGGCCAGCGCTGCTGCTGTTTGGGACACAGACAGTCTCACGGAAAACATGGCGGAGGCTGCGGCGGTCCCTCCGCATCGCTTCTTCTGTCACTGTTGTAAGGGTGAAGTGAGCCCCAAACTGCCGGTGAGTCCGCGTTGCTGGTAACACACACCCGGTTCATCATAATCGGTTTCTGTACTCCCGCTGTCGTTCTCGCAGGTTTCGCTGTTGTGCTAAAGTTAGCATGGTAGCTGTGTATCAACCTGATGTGGGCGAAAGGCCTGTCGTGCCTTGTTGTTTGTATATACACACTAAAAACAAACGTATTTATCGTTGACCGGTATTTCCAAACCTAAGACTGGTGCCAGTGCAGGTGAAAACAGAGAAAAGAGACGTGTTTTGTCTTTAGCACAGATGCTACAACCAAATCTTGTGTTTTTGTTATGTTTTCGTACTGTCTTTCTGTACAAATAATGACTTTTACACATTTTAAGACATGTTAGGTTTTAATAAGCATTCAGTTCTAACTCTTACCGTTTATAGATGTTCAAAAACGTCTTTAAATGTAATAAATCCCGAACTCTGTTCAAAAGCGAAACCGGAATATCATCAAATTCTGTTTCTGTTTTACTTATTTGTAACGTAACGTTTGACGTGCATCTAAATCTGTCAATGACTGTTTAATTGAAGCTCTTGTTGGTCAGTGTGTCAGTAAGTCAATCCATCATGAGCTGTCTCAGTGTAGATGAGTTGTGTGTAATCCCTTGTTTACTACCTATTTAACTTAGTAAACCTCTTACTGTGCTCAGAAGATGAATCATAACTTAGTGTATATAGTGTGAATGAGGCAGAACAGAACAGTTGTGTCGCATGTCAAGATAAGCAACCATTGTCCTACTTTTTTTGGAGACCCACAGGATGACCTATCTTGACCTGTTCAATCAGAGAATAAAGAGAGAATAAAATAGGGAAGCAGCCTCTTGAATTGGCCAGCAATTGTTGTGACACATTACAGGGAGTGTCTCTGCTCATACAGGACTATTTGTTTTAAAATTCAAATGAATGCGTGTTGTAGTGCTATGCAAATGTATGTATCCTCAGGAAACCACAGCTAAATTGTTTATTTACAGTGTTTTTGTCAACAGTGTGTTCCAGCATTGTATTCTAATTGTGATTTTGCATTCGTTCAGGAGTATATCTGTCCCAGATGTGACTCGGGCTTCATCGAGGAGGTTACAGAAGACTCCAGGTAAGCTTTTCAATGGCTGCACTTCCTCATTCATTGCTACCAGTGGCATGTTGCAACTCCTGCACTGCTAGATTACCATGGTAGCTCTTTTAGTGCCTTCTGGAGTATGTAAATAAGTCGATTGTGTCACCTGGATTCGTAGCACCACCAAACGGGCATGAGAAGTAAAAGATGTGAACACAGAGCTATGATGGGTTTTTTTTTAGTATTAGTATTGATATATCAAGCAGATGTTGTAGATCATTCATGGTTTGTGGCTCCATTCTGCCAGAGGAGTATGAAGGGTTCGACTGAAGTTTGTCATATTGGGGAAAGGGTTTAGATGTGTGCTTCTCAATCCTGGTCTTAGATTTCCAGCGTACTGCACATTGTGGATGTCTCCTCTTTTTATTTACACTATTAGTTTCTTAGTAGACCTGCGCTGCGTTTGAAATCATTATATTCAGTGCACACTGTGAAAGTACTGTACATGAAGAATCTCTTGACCGTTGATTGAAGTGCTTTTGAATGCTGTGAATACTTTGCTCGACTTGCTCGACAACATCTCCTATGTTGCTGTTGTCTTTGACTATTGAATATTCTTTTGCTTAAGATATACTAGCGGTAACCTTGAAAATAATTTACGTGAGTGATATTGGACTAGTCATGTCAAATAACTTGTCAGTGACATTATGATTTGTGAAATTAATGGATCTGTTTATTTATTTGAAGTGCATAATAATGCATTCTATACATATAATGATTTGAAACACTGATTTAATAGCTTGGCATAATCTTTTATTATTGTTTCCTGGGAAAAAATAAGCAGTGGTGAAGTTTTGTTAAAATAAAAAATAATAAATAGATAAACTACTATATATATATATATATATATATATATATATATATATATATATAATAACAAAATATACAATCATTTTATGACATGATGATATGGTGAAGTTACTGTGGTCCAACCCTCAAAAAAGGTTATGTAATATATAATATTGTTTCTGAATTAATAATTCATAATATTTGCTTTAAAAAGTACACTACCAGTCAAATGTTGTTGTTTTTTTTAAAGAAGTCTCTTTTGTTCACCAAGCTTGCATTTATTTGACAGCAAAAACAGTACAATTTTGAAATATTTTTGCTATTTAAAAAGTAACTGTTTTTTTTTATTTGAATATATTTTAAAATATATATTTTTCCTGTGATTTAAAAACTGAATTTTTAGCAGCGTTACAGAAAACATTCTAATATTCTGATTTGATGCTCAAGAACATTTATTATAATTTTGTTGAAAACAGTGGAGTATCTTTTTTTTCAGTTTTTTTGATGAATAGAAAGTTCAGAAGAACAGCATTTATCTGAAATAGAAATCTTTTGCAACATTATAAATGTCTTTATTATCACTTTTGATCAATTTAAAGCATCCTTGCTAAATAACAGTACTAATTTCTATAATTTTTCACAAAAAAACAACAACAACAAAAACACAATTATACTGACTTCTTACTGAAGCTTTTTTTTTTTTTTTTTTTTTGAATTGTATAGTGTAGCTTTTTTTTTCAGGTAAATGCTGACCTTTGGATCTTTCTATTTATCAAAGAATCCTTAAATATTGCTAATAATAGTAATATGATTATATGCTAATAATAATAATAATAATAATTTGAACCGCAAATCAGCATATTAGAGTGATTTCTGAAGGATCATGTGACACTGAAGTAATGATGCTGAAAATTTAGCTTTGATCTCAGGGATAAATGACATTAAAAAAAATAATTTTAAATAGTAAAATTATTTCAGAATTTTACTGTTTTTGCTGTACTTCTGCTCACCAAGCCTGCATTTACCTGAGCCAAAGAGACTTCTTTAAAAACCATTAACATCTTACTGTTCAAAAACTTTTGACTGGTAGTGTATTACTTACTTAATTATTAAGTTTAAGTTATTGTCTTTCTCTAGATGGTTACAACATTCTTTTCAACATCACTTTTCTTGAAAATTGTATACTTTTTTTTCAGAACCGTAAGCTATAATGAATAAGTTCACTGTTAAGAACTGTGTTATAAATGTGTTATAAATTAGATTTATAAAATATAGATTTTTTTATTTCTTTATGTTGGACACTTTTATTTGTCATTGACCTACTTACACCAGAAAAGAGTTGCTCAACTTACAGCTCTCTCAACTTTTCAAATCTGATGACTCTTTCTGCTTTGGCATTGTGGGATAGCAAAGTGTCCACCAGTTTAATGCAGTCTCAGCTGATGCAGTCAGTCGTTTGTGTCTTGTTTACGTACTCATTTTAGCATGCTATGTCTTAGGGAAGTGCTGGCCATCTTTTGAAGGCAATTGTAGATGGCTATGGTATCCCACAATCCACCTCAGCTGTTGAATATGGTATCTGATAGATTAATAAAGCTAATTAAATAATTTCACAAGTGCTCACATTTTTTTAATTCTTTTAACACGTGTCTCCATTCCTAATGAACAATAAACAATGCAGTCATTAAATATTTGCTTGGTTATGACTAAAGCTCAAATGAAAACGTAACCAGTTTTTTTTAGGAGGTGCCTTCATACTAAAATGCTTCTGTGAAATTATTGTCTGGGCACCATGGGCAGCGAGGCAGCTGTCTTAACCTTCGAATGAGTGAGACATTCAAATTGTGCAGTTCTGGATTGAGAAGCACTGGTTTAGATCGATGACTCCTTCGCCTGTGACAGTCAGCTGTACTGCAGTGTGTGTTGCCAAGTTCCATGAAACAGCAATATGTAGCCAGATCTGACATGAATGTGATTGTTTCATCCTTAGTCTTCTGGACAGTAGTTCAAATAGCCTTGATGACACAGCTTCACAGTTTGCCGAGGTATGTTGACCCCTTCCTTCCACAACATCTTTCCTGTCTGAGACTCAGATTGTGTAGCTGTTAAGGACTTTTTGAATGAGGTTCATTTGTTCTACTTATTCATAACTATTTCTTTTGTTCTGTAGCTATGGCAGCTGTTGTTTGTGGAGAGGCCGTTCAGTTTGGATCTCGACAGTCCTGACTCGGAGCGGGTCCCTGGAGGGGGCAGTGGGTCTGGGAGTCTCGGAACAGGGCCGTTTGGCGGTTCTGTCCCAGGAGGGCTTGGTGGGTCCCTGGGTGGCCCTCTCGGCGGAGGAGAGCACTGGGGTCCTGGTCGTCCTCCACGTCTGCACACTCCGAGGAGGTACCGATCCAGAGGAAGCAGTCGACCGGATCGCTCTCCCGCTGTTGAGGGGTAAGTTAAATACCTCTGCTTTGCACTTGGTCGTGTTCGGTTATCCAAATCAGTGGATTTGTTCTTATTCTTTTTTCGTTTTTATCTAAGGTTGCCCTTTCATCTCATAGATTGTTTTTTTTATTATTTTTTTTTTTTATTTAACTGAATCTCTGAAATTTAACTAAACAATGAAAATTCTGTCTCATGCCGTTCCAAACCCGTAAGACCTTTGTTCATCTTCAGAACACAAATTTTGATGAAATCTGAGGACCTTCTGACCCTGCATACTAGGGCTGGGTGATATATTGAATATTAGCAATAATATTGCAATAATTTTGACGACGATATAAAATTTGAAAATATCGTGAATAGCGAATATTTCAAATTCAAGCATACTTTCCCAAAAGAAAGCACCGAATGTCCAATATTACTTCCCCTTACGTATTACCGCCCAAGAGACGTGAGGTGAGTTGCTCTACATGCCTCTACTACGTGAGCTTTCATGAGTGCGGTTGCCAGATATCAAGCATTCAAATTCCTGAATCAGAGATTCGCTGTTACAAGGATACATTTTATGCCCAGGGTTTGGCTTATTTTAAGCAATCTGGCAACCACGCACACAAGCTCGCTCTTCATTGCGGAAGCACCGACGATGATCTGAAAGCACCGACAAACAATTAAGCTGGAGTTTAGTGATCAAAATGAAAGCGTCACTCAACCAGTCTGTGTACTGTTATTAGACCTCGACAGTATTGTTTGCGGCTGTGATCACTGAATAAATGCACTTAGGCTAACATTACTCAACTGCTGTTGTTTGAATAGAGAAACATAGGCTAATTGGAATTACTATTAGGAAGTTTTACCAGTTTTCATAGTATAGACAGAGTGCATAAATCTTTGGTATTAATTTATAAATGTTATTGCACTAAACATTTTGTTTTTACTTTGTAACAATAGCTGTTTTATGTAAATTGTTTTTGTTGTTTGTTTGTTTTTAATGGGGGCAAAAGAAAATCATGTTTTTTTTATTATTTAAAAGCAAATGCAAACATATCAAGATATATATCGAATATCGTAAAAATTTTGACAGTATCGAGATATCAAATTTTTATATATATTGCCCAGCCTTACTGCATACACAGAAATGCAACTGACACGTTCAAGGCCCAGAAAGGCAGTAAGGACATTGTTAAAATAGTCCATGTGACATCAGTGCTTCAACTGTAATTTTATGAAGCTACAAAAATACGTTTTATGTGCAAAGAAACCAAAATATTGACTTTATTCAACTATTTCTGGGTTTTACGTCAAAACATCGTGGTACTCTTATGAATCGAAGACACACGGGAAGAGAAGAAATTGTTGAATAAAGTTCTCGTAGCTTCATATCATTACGGTTGAACCACTTATGTCACAAGGACTATTTTAACAATGTGCTTACTACCTTTCTGGGTCTTGAACATGTAAGTTGCGTTGCTGTCTATGCAGGGTCAGAAAGCTTTCAGATTTCATCCAAAATAGTTTGTGTTCTGAAGATGAATGAAGGTTTTACAGGTTTGAAACAACATTAATGTGAGTAATTAATAACAAAATTTTAATTTTTGGGTGAACTATCCCTTTAAAATTTATAGTTGGTGTGAATAGGCCATTTGGTATTGTGTATTTCTAAATGACAGGACGTTTAGCTTTCTTCAAAACCAATGACGTAAACTTGACAAACTGAATATAGGCATTAATAGGCATAATAAATGATTCTTTTTCCAGTTTTATAACATAAGTAAGACTGTTGTTTTTAACAAGTACAACGTGTACAACAGTTTTGTTCCATGAAAAAACAAAATCTGCAGTCTTGAAGTTACTGGCAGTATTTACATATACTTCATATGGGTCAGATGACTGATTAAAACAGTTCATGAAATGTCATTAAAAAAAAATTAAGGAAGTTGGCAGAATTCCCCCACACCAATATCAGTTCCTCACTAATGTCTAATGTCTCCTTTCTCCTTCTAGAATAGTACAGCAGTTTCTCGCAGGCCTTTTTGCCAATTCAGGAGTACCAGGCTCCCCTCCACTGTCATGGTAAAGAAACCATTTTCACTCACAGTATTTTGCAATTATGTAATTTGGGCAGACAGTATTTATATGTTTAATAGATGTAATGTTGTCCACTTCCAAGGGATCACAAGTTCACATTTTACTGCAGAAGCCCGACAGGCGCCCTTCTTGTTTGTGAACAGAAGACGATAAGTCAAATTTAGTGAATCAGTGCGCTGTATTCAGATCAGGTGACAAGGCTATTTTCACTTTGAAAAAACATGCTAGTTGAGAGGAGTTCTAAAAGTGATCAAGGACGGATAATTTGGTTGAACTTGAACCTGTGATATCATCTTCAGTGCAAGGAAGTTTTAAACTCTAAAACATGAAATGTGGATCTATCTGATTTTGCCAAAAAATGAGTCTTGGAGTTATCTGCTTTTGCTATAAACAAACTTTTACTATGTAAAAAAAAAAACATACTGTCAATGAACTTTAATTTAGTAAATTACCTGTATTTAAGTTATTATTACTTCATCAAAACAACCTCTAACTGCAGTTTGATTGATATTACTTGGAATGTGTTATCGAATTTTGCAAATGAACTTCATTTGTAATTTTTAAGGCATCTATCACAGATACCAATATTACTGATGTCTCTAGGAAATTGACCATTGACTATAGCCATTCAACATTACAGTATAATTGAGAGCTAACAATTTTAACAATTATTAGATTTTTAAAATATTACAACTTTTAATTTAAGTGAACTTAAAAGAGAAGTTCACTTCAAGAACAAAAATATACAGATAATTTACTCACCACCTTGATATCCAAGATGTTCGTGTCTTTCTTTCTTCAGTCGTAAAGAAATTGATTCTTGAGGAAAACATTCCAGAATTTTTCTCCATATAGTGGACTTCAACGGTGCCTGTGAGTTTAAACTTCCAAAATACAGTTTCAGTGCAGCTTCAAAATGCAGCTGAGAAAGAAGGGTCTTATCTAGCGAAACGATTGGTTATTTTTAAAAAAAAAAGTACAATTTATGTACTTTTTAACCTCAAACACTCGTCTTGTCTATACTCTGCGACGCACATTTGAACTCTGTGTTATCCGGGTCAATACACTTAGGGTAGGTCGAAAAACTCTCATTGAAAATCTCATTGTCTCCGCCAACTTCACAGTCATCCTACATCGCTGTTTTACCTTTTTTTGTGAAGGGCGTTTGACTTTCTTTGCATGTTCACTTTGTAAACACTGGGTCGTACCTCTGCAGCAATGTAGGACGATTTTAATGTTGACTTACCCATAAGTTTTTCAACATACCCTAACTGTATTGACCCAGATTACAAATACTACGCATGCGCAATGCAGAGAAACAGAAGACAAGCATTTGAGGTTATAAAGTATATAAATTAGAGATGCACGATATTGGATTTTTGCCGATATCCGATATGCCGATATTTTTTCATCTCATTTTGGCCGATACCCATACCGATATATATCATTTTATTTGGAAAGTTAGTTTTTAACAATAACTTATTTGTTAGGATTAAATAAATAGTAATGAGTGGTTTACATTCAATCCCTTCTTTTTCCTCAGTAGACTAGCATTATTTATGATCTGAATTTTGTAAATTAAGTTCACTTTTGCTATGTTATAAGCCGAACTTCGGATGCTTTCACTTTCGATTTTGCAATCTGAATACAACATTTCAAAACGAAAACAGAAAAGTAGAACTAAACTGGGTGACTGTGAGGGTGCTTTGCGGGACATGAACAGGACATAATTCATTGCTACAATTTCTTAATTCGTTCCTATGATTTATTAATTTATTAATTTGTAAAATGAGGGAACGAATTAATATGTAGTATTAACGAATTGTTAATTTATTCCCACAAAATATTTTATTTCCCACCCGCAATTTATCACAGTAAGAGATACGAAAACATGGATTAAAAGTGAATGACAAGAAAATAAACCTAAGAAATTAAAGGGTGAGACGGTGAGGATTTGGGAAAATAAAAATATTAAGTTATGTCGCAATTCGTGACCAACTGGCAAAACAGTACACTTTTTTTGCACAAGAATACCAACATGTTTACCTTCTCTGGTTTAACAAGCGGTCTTTTACCCTACTCGAAAACCAAATCCTCCGTCCGCAATCTTTCCAGAATAGTCGCGTCCTTTTTGCCGTCACCGCCTGGCTCGTGCTGACACTACAAATACAAACCAGGCTCTACACCCGAAGCGCTCACAACGAAAACTACTCTTCGCGTGATCAGTGAAATCCTGAATATGCCACGGCTTTGTAACTCTGTAACCCGCGCTGTATGGAGCAGTGCGACCATGTCAAATTTTAACTTGCACATTTAAAAAAAAAAAAAAAAAAAAAATGTGACAGTTTTGATCAGTCTAGAGCCCTGCAATACAAAGGCATTCAACATGGAAAGAAAGTAATAGAAATGTAGTCACTAAGTCATGTTTAATTATAATTTCTAATTATTTTATATGGTGCACTTCGCTCTGACAGGGCTGCAGGACACGAACATAATTATTTCCTACAACTTGTTAATTCGTTCCTACGTTTTATTAATTTATTAATTTGTAAAATAAGGGAACGAATTAAAAAGTCGTATTAACGAATTCTTAATTTATTGCCACGAAATCTTTTATTTCCCACACGCAGTTTACCCGCATAAATGATCCGACAACATGGATTAAAAGTAAATGACAAGAAAACAAACCTGCGAAATTAAAGGGTGAGACGGTGATGATTTGTGAAAAGAAACTATAAATATTATTAAGTTTGTGGCAATTCGTGACCAACCGGGAAAACAGGACACACAGCCGCTTATGGCTTTAAATGTATTGGCTCGAACGGCATGAATCCAAAAGTATGGTCGCTACTAACATTTGCCTGCTAACCAATTATTTAACTTATAAAGAATGCTTTGTACCTCACTTGTGTCATATTCACGAAAAATGTTTCATATGAGCAACAGTGTGTTTTGCAGTTGCGCCGCCGAAGAAAGAGAATTCACTGACCGCGCGCCGTAATTACTTTTTATTTTAAATGCAGATCATGTCATGTGCAAACACAGCCATTGGGTTTCAAAATACAACAAAGAGCACCATAAAACCATTTAAAATGTGCATTTAGCGATCTAGTGACTGGATATGAAACAGGCAACAGTAAATTATCCCAAATGGAACAACGGCGCGTTTTCTCCTATAGCCGCTGCTGCCACTGCACGTGCTATTGCTATGCATCATTCTATATGTGTATTCTCAGTTTAAATGCAGCGATCCAAAACAGTGAATCTACTCCTCATTCAGTCAAAACTTTGCTTCAAGAATGAGCCACACTGCTGACATGATCTAATCCCTAGCACACCCTTAGCACATGTGAGTTAACATATTCATCTTATCGGCAAAACATATCGGCATAATGTTTCATATCGGGCCGATGCCGATATTTACATTTGAAGTCATTATCGGCCGATTCCGATATCAGTCCGATAATATCGTGCATCCCTAATATAAATGTATATTTTTTGTAGACAATGGCTGATCGTTTCGCTAGATGAGACCCTTATTCCTCGACTGGGATCATTTAGAGATCTTTGAAGCTGCATTTAAACTGCATTTTGGACATTCAGATGAGCACCGTTGACGTCCACCAAATGGAGATAATTCCTGAAATGTTTTCATCAAAAACATAATTTCTTTAAGACTGATGAAAGAAAGGCATGAACATGTTGGATGACAATTGTTGTTCTGGAAGTGAACTACTCACCTGTATTAACGCTCTAATTGTGACAGCACTAATTTATCAGTTTGATTCATTTTATCTAAGTAGTCATTTAAGTTATGAGTTATAAATCACAAGAGCTGGTCATTTTGGTGTTTGTGTGTCTGTGTGTGTTAGGACGGGCATGCTGCACTCAAACCCTGGGGACTACGCCTGGGGACAGGGGGGTCTGGATGCAGTCATCACACAGGTAGCTGAGCAGGGGTTGTGCGTGCACGGTACCTGATCCGTGGCTCTGTGCAAACAAGCTGATCATGTGTTTTTCCTCTCACACAGTTATTGGGTCAGTTTGAGAACACGGGTCCTCCTCCTGCTGAGAAAGAGAAAATTTCCTCCCTCCCCACTGTTATCATCACTCAGGAACACACTGGTTAGTCTGTCCTCTCTCTTCTCTTTTTCTTTGAACCTCTTGTTGTTTGTCTCTTCTGGTCTGGCAGAGGCACAGTGTGTCATTTTAGTGATGATTTAAGGCTCTTGGACTCAGTGGGGGTCATTGACCTACCAGTATGAGTCTTGTGTGGTGATGAATTATAATTCCTATTTAAGGCAACGCTCGTCTACTGAAATCTCATTATTCTCACCCCCTGCACGTTGTCTCTCTATCTTCGCTTTTCCTAGACTGCAATATGGAGTGCCCTGTATGTAAGGAAGACTACACGGTCGGTGAGCCGGTCAGGCAGCTGCCCTGTAACCACATCTTCCATAGTGACTGCATCGTGCCCTGGCTTGAACTGGTGAGAGAAACAATAGGGAGGAAGGAACCAGACTAAAGGGAGAGAATAGGGAAAAGACATAGGAAAAAGGTCATGAGCGCATTTAGTTATGAGAAGCTATTGAAGTAAGAAAAAATTATGAACGGTAATGGAAATATTAATAGATGTCTAGTATGCACAGAGCCTTCTGGAAAAGCATTTAATTTTATTTGTCTACAAACATCTGATAATTATAATTAAAAGATTGATGTTGCAGTTCAAAATTATAAATATTAATACATCTGGAACATTTTTAGTGCAAACAGTCTTTTCAAACATATTTTATTGACTCCGTGTATCCGTGTGATTTGCATTGTAGCGAAGACGTTAAAATTATGAAATGACACGGATGGAAGTAACAAAATGTGACCAAAGTAGTTGTTTGGCTAGACCAGGGTTGTTTATTTTCATTCTGAATGCCACGAATGCCAAAAAGGATGATACGCTTGATAGTCTTCCTTATAGGCATTTGAGTATTCTCCAGGTTTATACAATGTTGACTACTGTTGAAAGGTTTTTTTTTTTTGTTTTTTATAAAGAACTCTGACCAATGCTGCATGATCAAAAATACACTAAAACAGCCATATTATGAAATAATATTTCAATTTAAGTTATCTGTTTTAAATTAATACATTTTGTTTTTATTTATTTATTTTTTTTTTTGTTGTTGTTGTTGTTGTTGTGATTACAAAGCTGAATTTTCAGCATCATTACTCCAGTCTTCAGTGTTACATGATCCTTCAGAAATCTTTCTGATATTCTAATTTATTATCAGCATTGGAAACAGTTGTGCTGATTAATATTTTGTGGAAACTGTGATACATTTTTCAGAATTCTTTGATGAATATAAAGTTCAAAAGAATAGTACTTACTTTTTAATTGTAAAAAAATATACATACACGCTACACTACCAGTAAGAAGTTTTTGGTAGTTTTTGGTTTTGGACAGTAAGATTTTTAATTTTTAGTCCGGAGTACAACAGTAAACTTAAATTAAGCTGTAATATAAAACAGTAAAATTTTCTATTATTATTTTTGAATATATTTTAAAATGTAATTTTTTCCTGTTATTTCAAAGCTGAATTTTTAGCATCATTACTTCAGTCACATGATTCTTCAGAAATCATTCTAACTATCATTTCTGCTGATCAGAAAAATATATTATTAATTATTATTATGATGTTGAAAACAGCTGAGTATATTTTTTTTCAGGTTTATTTGATGAATAGAAAGTTCAGAAAAACAGCATTTATCTGAAATAGAAATCTTTTGTAACATTATAAATGACTTTATCATCACTTTAGATCAATTTAAAGTGTCCTAGCTAAATAAAATTTCTATAATTTCTTTCCTATATATATATATATATATATATATATATATAATTAAACAAATAAATATACTGACTCCAAACTTTTGAATGATATAGTGTATAATGTTACAAAAACTTATTGTTTCAGATAAATGCTGATCTTTGGATCTTTCTATTCATTAAAGAATCCTGAAAAATATGTACTCACCTGTTTTAAATATTGATAATGCTAACATTAATAAATGTTTCTTGAACAGCAAATCAGCATATTAGAATGATTTCTGAAGGATCATGTGACACTGAAGACTGGAGTAATGATGCTGAAAATTTAGCTGTGAAATCACAGGAATAAATTACATTTTAAAATATATTCATATAGAAAACAGTTATTTTAAATAGTAAAAATATTTTAGAATTTTACTGTTTTTGCTGTACTTCGGATCAAATAAATGCAGGCTTGGTGAGCAGACTTCTTTAAAATACAAAAATCTTACTGTTCAAAAACTTTTGACTAGTAGTATATATTAATGTGATATTAAAAAAGACAGCGTTTTTTATTATTGTTCTAAAACCGAAGGCAATGAAGTAAATATTATCTGGAAAATATTTACTGATGGTGTAGGTGTGTTCCAGATAAGCTCCAGATAGTTTTGGCCATAAATGTACTATATGTTTCCTTAGTGGATAATAGAATCCCAGAGTTTACTGTTATGAGTTTACTGATACCAAGACAGCAGACAGTAAACACATTTTGTTCAGAACTGGAAATGTTGTATTTTAGTGCTTATTAGATCCAGTCATGCTCAATTTTTAGTCACGTATTAGGTTCAGTTTTAGTGGAACCTAACATTAGCTCACCCAAAAATGAAAAATCTGTCATTAATTACAAACCAGTAAGACCGTTCATATTCAGAGCAAAAATGAAGATATTTTTGATGAAATCCGAAAGCTTTCTGACCCTGCATAGACGAACGCATGTCAAAGACTGACACAGAAGAGAAGAAAGTGTTAAATTAAGTCATTATTGATACTGATTTGATTCCAAATTTATAAAATTAAGGTTGAACCCCTGATGTCACATGGACTATAACAATGTCCTTACTAGCTTTCCGGGCCTTGAACATGTCAGTGCTGTCAATGCAGGATCAGAAAACGTTCATATTTCATCAAAAATATCTTTATTTGTGTTCCGAAGATGAACGAAAATTTTACGGGTTTGGAACGACAAGAGCGAATAAATTTTCAACACACCACATTTTCAAGGTCACGAATCGTCACTGACATACCTTTCTCTCTTCTTCCTCCCTGAAGCACGACACGTGTCCTGTTTGCAGGAAGAGCCTGAATGGGGATGACAGCAGCACTCAGTCCTCAGCAGAGCCTTCCTCCCTAAACACTGATCCTCGCACACCGGAGAGATGGTCCTTCTGAAACACACGCACGCACGTCCGCCCGTCTCATCCGAGCTCTGTCTTAACCCAAGCTTGTTTGTCTCTTTCCTTTTTTTTTTTTTTTTTTTTTTTTTTGTCTGTTTGTGTTCATCCCACTACGCTGGTGTATTTTTACTACGGTTTGTTTACTTGTGTTCTCTAACACAGTTCTTCTCAGTTGTCTATCCTAATGTTTCTGTGTCTCTCAGATCCGTTCCACACAGAATTTCGCATAGTTTACCTTTCCCTTATTTCAACCCGAGTGAACAAACAACAAACAGAGGGTGAGTAGGGTCGGGCACATATTGTTGCTATAGCAGCACAACTCCCAACCCACATTTAGATGGTACAGCATTCAGTTTCCCAGAGACGAGCTGTACTCCCCGGATAGCGCCTTTTGTCGTTCAATGTGAATTGTCATAGGGATGGGGTACCGTGTCTTTGCGGTTTATGAACGTTGCTTTACTCTCCCAGGCCTTTTGTTGTTCTCACATCCCTTTTGTCCAGGAGATCATGAAGTTTTGTCTCTCTCTCCTTTTTTGATTCCAACTCTGGTGTGTATATATATCACAAACCCATCAATGTCATCGTTTAATTTGATTTCGTTCTTTTCACTCTCATTTCTATTACAGTTTCTTCTAATGTAAATAATTTTAGTTGGAAAACTCATTTAAGGAAGGCAAAAAAAAAACATTGATGAAAATGACGATGAATTGCTAAATATTAAAGTATATAAATATATATTATATGATGTGTATGACCATGATGTATTAATAATAAAACTGAATAAAAACCAGGAAACATGTCGATCTTATGATACGGCCGAACAACAAATGCATTCAGACCTTCCAATTGAGTTTTGTTGACATAAACATGCATTCTCAGAAGAGACGTCTGTGAAAAGTTGCATTTATTGTGTCCTTTTAATTCTTAGAGTGTTCAGTGCGAGGAATTTAATGCATCAAGTTTTTCCAGGAATGTTAGCTTTACTTGTTAAAACACGACTGTGGTTTTTATTGCCTTTAAAACTGATAATTGTTCCATAAATCATTTTTTGACTTTTAAATCCTAGTGAGAATCAAAACAGCTTGCCTTAAGGCTTAGATTATAACCCACTCTCGAGTCGAGTGAAAAGATGTCTTTGTAATCGTGGTTGCTGCAGTCATTTGAAATGTTACTGGCTCAAGCTTGACTGAAATGATTTGAGTTAGTCATTAAGGTGCATGTGTGGCTTGTTGTCATCCGGTGTTTGGTACAGCCGTTCAGCGTCTGCTCCACAGTAGCGTGAGGATGGAGTGAGGTGGAGCACTTCCTGGCAAGAAGCCCAGCGTTTGATCCCAAACTTCAAACTGCACCTCTTCATCAGACCTGCAATTTCGTAACATGTTATATACACCTGAACTTATGTAGCAACACCATCTGAGCATAAATGATAACATTCTTTCACCTGTTTAGAATGATTAACACGGCTGAGGCATCGGATCTGATATAGGCAGAAACTTCCAGGCTGGTGTGCTGACTGAAGGACACGCCCACTCTCTGTGACTCCTCCCACAGGAACTTGCTATCAGTTTTAAAGGTACAAAAAAAGTTTCTCAGGTGGAAGCTATGATACAGTTGACCCAGGAACACAAGTATGATGGAAAAAAGCCAAGTGCATACTTGCTTACAATTAAATTACAGTGATAGGTGTTTAGTGATAAACACATACAGTATGTAAGCCTATGGGTGAGACTTCTGGTTCATTATCTGCTATAGGGAAATAAGAAGAACAACAACGTGCAGTAAAGAGTGTCTGCACTACAAACAGTGTTCATAATTAAGATAATATGATAAAAGATTACAGTAGGATATATCAAAATGTAATATTAAGCTGTAAAACAAGCTGTTTTGTACAGCTAAAAATAGCTGGACATAGATGAGACCGGAAGCCAGACCCATAAAATTTATGGGTAGAAAAAGGTGGATATTTAATAGCAAAATTTATGCATTTAGAGCTCAATCCTGTCACTGTTAATGGTGCCTTGAACCTTGAATGTGTCTTACCTGAAGTGGGCCATGCTGTAGAAGGTGGGCTGCTTGTAGAAGATGTCTTTACTTGAGTCCACAATAATGGTGCTGTCCACAAAGTTCTTAACCCAGTTTGGCCCTCCGTCCTGATTAAGGGCCAAGTTCCAGTCTGTCCAGCCTGTCACATAGTTATTCAGGTCCTAAATAAAGAGAAAGTTGCAGAAAATGAAGGTACATTACAGTATCAGTCAAAAGTGTTTTAAAATAAGTCTCTTCTGCTCACCAAGCCTGGATTTATTTGATCGAAAGTCGGCAAAAAGAGTCAAATTTTGAAATATTTTCACTATATAAAACATTTTGAAATATATTTATGCTATTCTTGTGATTTCAACGCTGAATTTTTAGCATCATTACTCCAGTCACACTATTCTTCAGAAATCATTCTAATATTCAGATTTGCTTGAATTTTTTGAAAAAATAAATAAATAAATAAATAAATAAAAAACATTTGTTATTATGTTGAAAACAGCTGAGTAGAATTTTTTTAGGTTTCTTTAATGAATAGAAAGTTCACTATAAATGTGTAACATAAATGTCTTTATTATCACTTTTGATCAATTTAAAGCATCCTTGCTAGATAAAAGTATTAATTTATATCACTTCTTTTTTATAATTCAATTTTTTGATAATTATTGGTCTAGAGAGTCCAGAGAATTGTACTACAGCATTTTTGTCCAGATAAAGCGAAAAACCTAGGACTAATTCGCAAAAGTAGGCTTTTTTTACATCTCAGGTCATTTAACAAATGATTTGATTGACAGCAGTGGTTATAGAAGCAAAGTTGTCCGGAAAGAGTTCTATCGTATGATATTGTCCGTATGTGCACAAAAAAAAAAAAAAAAAGTGTGATGTACAATCATTTACACCCTTAAAAAATGCTAATTTCTCTCACTTCATCTGCCATGTTTTTTCCTTGTGCGCACAAATTTTCATGTTGATAGGACAAATGGTTGCGCAGTTATAGTCATTTTTAGATTTTTTCCCCTTGTATAGCGCCACCAAGTGGCCAAGTTTTGTGATTTTTGTCCTGTGTCCTGTGATTGAGCTCTTACATAAGTGTTACTAGTTTGGTGAAGATATCTCATTCCATTCAAGAGTTATAGGAATTTTACTAAAAGTGGCCCTGCCCCTTTGGAACGTTTTGGCATCACTTTGCGACAGGGAGTCAAAAGTTCAACCTTTTTTTTTGACAATTATTGATATTCATTCTCCGGAGAATCTTTCTGCACTGGTTTGATTCTAAACAGGTTAAAAACCTGGGACTAATTTACAAAAGTAGGTTTTTCAAAATATCCAAAATACCCGAAAATTTTTAGCGTTTTGTCCAGTGTGAGCAGTTGTTTTAAATAGTAAAAATATTTCACATTATTATTGTTTATGCTGTACTTTGGATCAAATAAATGCAGACTTGGTGAGCAGAAGAAACTTCTTTAAAAAAAAAAAAACATTAAAAATCTTACTGTTCAAAAACTTTCAACTGGTAATATATGTTTTTTTTTTTTTTTTTTAATTAACACATAAAACGTTTTCTATATATTATATTGCAACCACTTTGTATATTAGTGGCAGTGCATTCCCACAAAATTTTGCCTGAAAAATGTTCTAAAAATATAATTTCTAATTCTTTCTAGGGGAAACACAAGACTTGTGAAGGGAAAAGGCTTATATATAATTAAATATTAAATAAATACTGAATTAATAATGTTAAATATTTATAAATAACATTAAATATGAATAAACTCCACATGTAAGTCTTCATTAAATAATAATAAAAACACTAATGTACATTTAATATGTATAATTTCCTACTGAATCTAAACCCTTAAACCAGTAATGTGGGAGACTGTATGTGTGAAACGGGCTATGGACTTACTCTCTTGTTTCACATAAACACAGCTGCATTTCTGTTATAGTTATCGACTGTATTGAAAATTAAATCAGAAGACTTCTGTATTAACATTACTGTAATACTGTTGCTGTGTTCATCTTTTTGCCAGGACTATTTAGTACACTGTAATGGATTATAACATAATAAACTAAAGGTAAGATTTTAAAAGAGTTACAGATCAATATCTCTTGTCCCCATAATTATTTATGAGGAGAAAAGCTGTGTAATAAGTGTTAGGACTGTACCTTATCACTTAAATGTTCATCTAGGTTGAACTTGTTCATTTGTCTTGGCAAAAAGCCACGCACTTCCAACTATTCTCTTTACGGAAGCACTGCATTTAAGCAAGCTAATAAAATATTTTAACTCCAATGAATATTTTGGTGCAAATATTTACTTATGTGGGAAGTACCTGTGTAATAAGTGGGATAATGTACATCCACCTCAGTGTTATTGCAAAATAAACCCCTTCAGGGTGATACAAGATCACCTTGTCAAGGTTTATTATGTGATGATATCCAGCTGGATGTACATTATCCCCTTAAAGGGACAGTTCACCAAAGAACGACAATTCTGTCATTAATTACCCTCATGTCATTACAAACCCGTAAGTCCTTCATTCATCTTTTTCGTTCAAAAATTACGGTTGAACCACTGATGTCACATGGACTATTTTACTGATGTCGTTACTACCTTTCTGAGCCTTGAACGTGGTGGTTCTCAGATTTCATCAAAAATATCTTAATTTGTGTTCCGCAGATGAACGAAGGTCTTACGGGTTTGAAACAACATAATTTTTGGGTGAACTCTCTTTAAAATCTCTTTAAACATTATGTTATTTACATATACTGTTATTACATACAGCAAATAATCATTTCTATTTATATTCCAAATAGTGTTTGGCTCCTTATCAGGTACCTGTATGATGTCATGTGCATAGTCTTCTGCTCTGTCCCAGCTGCCCAGACGCACCCCGCGATCCAGCGGATCCCACCCAGCACACGCCTCGGTTCCAAACAGGAAGTACTCCGGGTAGAGGTGGTGTGTGGCTGTCAGGGTGATGTCAGCTGGCGCAATTTTGTTCAGATACCAGTGAAAACCAATCCCGTGTACATAACGTGCCGCTTGTATGTCACTCAGAACCTACAACAGGGGTGAGAGGTGGAGAGACAGAGATGAATGAGTTTTAACACCACCTTCATCTTCATGAACATCCACCTCTCCTCACTTACCACTTTGGCCCAGTGTGGAAGCAGAATTCGGTTGTCATCAAGGATCATAAGGCGGGTCTGTGAAAAGGATGAGGAATGGAGTCCTGGACCCAGATCCAGGGCAATCCAGTCTCGCTGTGTCTCCGGAGTAAAACCCAAAGCCTGAAAACTGTAATTTGTCATTTCGCCTGCAGTGGGCTCATTTCCTGACGTCAAGCCCCAGAAAGAAAGATTATATTTCTGATACTCCTCTAGAAACCTGAAAAGGGCAGGTAAAAGTCATTATTAAAACGGCTGAAAATGTTACCATTATGAAAAAATATTATAGTTTGTTTAGTTTATATATTTGTATTTAAATACAGTTTTAGGTTTCTTCATGCACCTGATGTAGTACTGAGCCCAGGTCTTATGCTCTCTGCCTCCTGGCTTGCCTTTGAGGGTGCCTTTCCCAGTCAGTGCACCATTGGTCTTTAGCCAGGCGGGGGCACTCCAGGCACTGGCAAATAGATTGAGTGGTTTAGCAGAGAGAGCCTGTGCCCGCTGCAGCAGGGGAATCTGGGAGAGAAAGATGACATGAATCAGAATATGACATCTGGGGCATTGTGATTGAGGGTGTGCAAAATGCATTGTCTACAAAAATGTTGTTTTAACAATGTGTTAGCAGATATTGAGTATGCTGCTCACTTTGCAAAAAACAAACAGAAATGTAGCTGCAAGCAGCAATTACTGGGGTTTGAGCACTTAAGGCATTTAATCACATGTGCAAAAGACATTACATATTATTTAGTAAGCCTGTAACCACCTAAATCAATGATTAAAAACAGCATTTTGGCAAATCCAGGTACTTTATCATAAAAATATGAAGTTAGAATTTATGCCTGTTATAGTGGTGGCTGTGGTCCGATCTACCTAAAACTTTGTATGCTTGGTTAGAATCACCGGTTGCATGTGCTCACCAGGTTTCGTGAAGTTTTGAGTTTTCATTTAGGCTTTATAGGCTTTTGGGTATATTTGGACAGGCCCCTTTTCTAAACGACCCTGTTATAGTTTTCCAAAGGGTAAATTTCAACATTTTTGGATAGTTATTGACCTGAAGAGTCCAGAGAATTGCACTGCAGTGGTTTTTCCCAGATTGAGCAAAAAACCTAGAGCTAGTTCGCAAAAGTAGGAATTTTACACTTTCTATCGAAGTCTATCGTGTGATATGAATATCATGTGTATGTCTTGAAAAACACACACAAAATACAATTGTTTACGCCCTTGAAAAATGTGATATTGCCCCCCGATTTCTTTCAAATTTCTTACAGACTTTTAGGGCCGTGAGTCAAACAGGTCTGCCGAGTTTTGTTCTGATCAACCTCCGTTAACCTTATCTAATAGGTGCTTAAACTTCATGTTTTTTGAGATACGCAAATGTCTGTATTTTAATAGGACATGTCCTTATTTTTAAATAGCCATTTGTGGCATTTTGGATCAAGAGCGTATGAACTAATTTTTACAGCGAACAGTTGCTGTTTTTATGGGGGTTTTTTTTCCCTCTTATAGCGCCACCAAGTGGCTAAGCTCTGAGACTTTTTTTATGTGATCTCAGTTTCAGCTGTTACATAAGTGTTTTGAGTTTGGCGAAGATATCTCATTCCGTTCAAAAGTTATAGCCGTTTTAGTAAAGGCAGCCCTGCACCCTTTCAAAAGTTTTGGTGGCCCTTTGTGACAGAGTCAAAAGTTCAGCTTTTTCTGATAATTCTTGATATTTACTCTTCAGAGAATCTTCCTGCACTGGTTTGGTTCCGAAAACCTAGGACTAGTTCACAAAAGTAGGTTTTTCAAAAGTGCAAAATCTGAGGCCTTTTTTCTGGCGTGAGCTAATGATTCCAACGACATAACACACTTGAGCCTGCGACAAACGGTTAAGGAGTTATGGCCGATTTTGTTCTTTTGATCGCTGTAGCGCCCCCCGTCAGGCCGATTGGGACGAGCCTTGGTGACCTTGTCTGCGGTGTGAGTACTACCATCCCTCCAAGTTTTCAAGTCTCTACAACTTACGGTTTGGTCTGCACAATCAGTTTTACGTTTAGATTGCTGATCCTTGGCCACTCTAACAATTACAACAGGGTAATTTTACAAATTACAAAATTACAAAGCACGCCTGAACCCCTAATTACATCTTGAGAGTCCATGCATTCACTGTGGTGTAGCCTATTAGAATGCTCTTAAAATGCCAATGAAAACAGCTCCAAACAAAGCTAAAAAAAATGCTGCATGTCACAGTGATGTTCATTAATGAATGAATTTGTTTTTGAAAGAATCAGTTGAGTGAATGATTCAATAACAATTCATAAAGACTTCACTTGCTTTATTTCTGAATTCATCAGCAGTTTTGAATGAATCATTTAAATAGATGATTCAACAAATCAACTCATTAATGACAGGGACTTGCTGCCACCTACTGAGCTTCATTAAATTAAGGTTGAACCACTGATGTCACATGGACTATTTTAACAATGTCCTTACTACCTTTCTGGGCCTTGAATGTGTCAGTTGTATTGCTGTCTATGCAGGGTCAGAAAGCTCTCAGATTTCATCAAAAATATCTTAATTTGTGTTCCAAAGATGAACAAAGGTCTTACAAGTTCAGACCGACATGAGGGTGAATAATTAATGACAGAATTTTTATTTTTGGGTTAAATATCCCTTTAATATCGTACACCTGCAACTGTGATAGTGTGTTTTTGTTTGTGTATGATACCTTCATGTGAACATCCTCCTCAGCCAGTGTGAAGTTCTTGAGATCGTAGTCTCCTGGAGTGTCAGCGTATGTGTAGAGGCGAGTTGAGAAATCACAACTGGCCATCGGCACTCTAACAAAACGGTACTCTATACCTGTGACAGACAGAGATGTCGACTATTCAGAACTCAGAATGCTAAAGCTACTTTCCTTTCCCTTTCTAAATCTCTGTCCGTCTCACCATCTGGGGAGAAGTACTGTCTGAGCAGCTGGTCCTGAGCTCCAGAGGACAGGGACTGAATATTCATGGCTGCCGCATCTGTCATGGCTCCCCCGAATCCTTTAATGCGCTGATACTTCTGACTGGGATTCAGAGTAATTCTAAGAGCTGAGATTGAGAAGATAAAAAAAGAGAGGGGCTCAGGGGGTTTGAATTGATATAATACTTATTTTCCTTTTTTTCTTACTATTTTCCTTTTCCTTAATAGGACAAAATGACCAAATGTAAAATTATACTATTGTGATATGTTGCCTAAATAAAAATTATATACTGAACATTAGCAGTTAAAAATTCGAAATAATTAAGCTTTTTTAATGTTTTAGAAATAAGTCTCATGTTCAGTAAAGCTTCATCAAAAAAGTAAAAACAGTAATATGGTGAAAACAATATTGCAATGTAAAATAACTGTTTTCCAATTTAATATACATTACCAGTCAAAAGTTTTGAACAGTAAGATTTTTTTTTTTTTAAATAAGTCTCTTCTGCTCACCAAGCCTGCATTTATTTGATGCAAAATACAGCAAAACAGTACACTTTTACATATTTTAACAATTTAAAATAACAGTTTTCTATTTAAATACATTTTAAAACGTAATTTATTTCTGTGATTTCAAAGCCGAATTTTCAGCATTAATACTTCAGTCTTCAGTGTCAAATGATCCTCCAGAAATTATTCTAATATGCTGATTTTCTGTTCAAGCTTTTTTTTTTCAAATATTATACACCTACCACACATACACATATGTAACATTTATAATGTTAAAAAAGGTTTCTATTTCAGACCAATGTTGTTCTTCTGAACTTTCTAATCATCAAAGAAAATTCTACTCAGCTATTATGCTGTTTTCAACATAATAATAATAATAATAATAAATGTTTTTTGAGCAGCAAATCAGAATGATTTATGAATTATAAATGTTTTTGAGCAGCAAAAGAATGATTTAAAATTCAGCTTTGAAATCACAAAAATAAATTACATTTTAAAATATATTCAAATAAAAAAATAATTATTTTAAATAGTACAAATATTTCAAAATGTTATGTTTTTTTTGGCTGTACTTTGGAACAAATAAATGCAGGCTTGGTGAGCAGAAGAGAATTCTTTAAAACATATTACAAATCTTACTGTTCAAAAACTGTCGACTGGTAGTGTACTACTTTCTCTACTTCTTCTGCAGTGGTTCATCCCACTTTCCCTAAAAGGATTAAATGACAAACAATTGTGATACGATGCTTAAATAAAAAGGATATAATGTACATTAGCTTCATGTAATAATTAAGCTTTTTAATGTTGTTGAAAGAAGTCTTACTAAGGCTGTATCAAAAAAGTAAAAACATTAATATTGTGAAATAATATTACAATTTAAAATAACTGTTTTCTAATTTAATATATTTTAAAATGTAAGTTATTCCTGTATGGCTAAGCTGAATTTTACTCCAGTCTTCAGTGCCACATGATCCTTCAGAAATCATTCTAATCATCTAAGATTTAGTACTCAAATATTACCAGTTTTTACTGGTGCTTAATTACAAATAATGCTTTGCATTATCAATGTTGAAAACAGTTTTAACTGCTTAATTGTTATTTTTATTCACAATCTTTTGATGTATAGAAAGCATATGAGCTCAAGCTCAATTTATTTATATGGTTATGGACTTTCCTTTAGTACTTTCTGATGCATAATTAAAGTTTGGTTGTGCAGACTTTTAATGGATGTAATAAAATGTCTTAATTTGTGTTGAAAAAGCTGAAAAGCTGAAGTTCTAAGATTTTGCATTAACATGACTCATGAGTGTGAGTAAATGATGACATTTTTATTTTGGGGTGAACCAGCTCTTTAAGACTTTAAGACACATATGGTATTAGTTGCACATTGTCCCTTTCAAGACACTCACCTGCACCTGTGCCGTTCTTCTGAAACTGGCCTTGACTCCTCACAAGTCTGCTGCCAGTTTTACTGCTGACATATGACAAGAACTGACCGGGACCTGGCAACACAATCCGCCCCACCGAGTCGCAGAATGTCGCATTGCACACGCACACAACCGAACCGTGACCGAAGTTCACCGCTTGACAGTCGTCAGCTGGACATATGAACCGAGACAACACAAACAAGCAGACAGATACAAATAAAACAGCATATCAACATATTGTATGTTTTTATCTAATAAGGTTTACTTCATAAACACACCTCTTGTCATAGTTATTACTCCAGTCAGCAGAATGAATATAACTGTTTCTCGCATTTTGTCGATGAGATGCAGTGGAGATTCTTGTTGCGTGTAAACAACAAACGTGCTGTCAAGAAACGCTTGTGTATATAACGTTTATCCGACGCCTACAGAAATATTAATATCATTACTGTCCTCTAAATGTTGTTAAAAAAACCATAGTCGTCTTCAGCACAGCTTCTGAGATGTAAACAGTCAATCATGCACCATGCGACTGAGTTCCGGGTTAGACTGTGATCACATGACCACGTCATTCGCCATGTGACATTCAACAACAATTTATCTTTAAAAAAAAAATAACAAAAAAAAAAAAGTTTTATTAAGTTCAAAAATAAAAATCACACCTACAAAAAGGCAGTGGACAACTTCCAAGTTTTTTTCTAAATAATTTTATTATGAAAAATGTTGCATGCTTATACATTTATTGAATTCACATGATATACAGTTGCAAGAGTAAGCAAATGTGCATTACAAGAAGGCACACAATCGTTCCAGGATGGATGGGTTTTTGTTGCTGAGAAAGATAAGCTCTTTCTTTCCTTCTTCAGATCGACCTGTGAGTAAAAGATGATAAATAATAAAAACTGGTATTTAAGTAATATATGCATAAAAAAGGTCTGTCTTCAAGTGTGAACACTCAAACTTGGCTTGCTTAGTTAGAATTTAGAGGTAGAACCATCAGTTTTATAAAGGCATTTTGTGTCATGTGGATGAAAAAACAGCTATAAAGCTTGTTAAATATTACTCATTTAGATCATGGGTTTTCAATGTTTCAGATGCCACAGACCTCCAAATTTAATCATCCTCATGTGACGGACTGCCCATCCTAAACATTTTTAAATCATTAATATATTTTCCTGTTTAAAGCCCTTATTTATACTGTGAATGCATATTATAAATGTCTAAAATATTATGCTGAAAATATTTATTTTTTCTACTATTTGTAGTACTGTACTGCTATAGCATTTTATTTACTGTTATTCACTTATTTTTTATTTATTCACAGAAACTTCCTATATTTTATATGGCCTCATTATTCTCTTTACACACCTCTCTATTTCCACTACTCAGACTCTAGGCACATAAATACACAACTTACTGTGTGGATGCTGCAGCCAGTTGCGGTCCAAATAGTACAGATAACAGCTCTCAAACTCTTTTTCATCATAGTTTGACACAGAAACTGGCACAAAAGGTTCCATATCATCAAACCCCTCCTGAAAGACAGAAGGTATACACAAAATGAGAGAAAGAAAGAAATATAGTGCAAATATATTAATTTTGCTTTATTTTGCTAATTTTTAAAAGTCTATTGTCGATGTAAAATGAAAAACTAAACTCTGTTAACTCATTTACTCCGTATATTAATGAAAACAGGCATAATTTGGTTGGTTTGTGTGTGAGGGTGACTGACCTCTCCTAGTAGCTCATTGGGAAGGTAAGCAGACCGTGGCTTGAACAGAGAGCCAGTCTGAGACAAAGCTGTGAGAATGGCACCTCCACTCTATGACAGACAGCAAAGTAAAGTAAGAGAGAGTAATTAACTCAGTGAGAGTTAAATCTGTATTATAATTTTAAAGTAAAAGTTTACCCAAAAATACAAATTTGCTGAAAATTTACTTACCCTCAAAGACATAGAGGAGTTTTTTTTTTTTTTTTTCATTGCAGATTTGGAGAAATATAGCATTACATCATTTGCTCACCAGTGGATCCTCTGTAGTGAATGGGTGCCATCAGAATGAGAGTCAAAACATCAGAGAAAAAGCACTGCAATAACCCACACAACTCCAGTCCATCAACGAATGTCTTGTACAATGAAACGCTGCATGTTTGTAAGAAACAAATCCATCATAATGCCCAAAATCCCAGTCCATATTCCATAATAACGCTTCCTCAAGTATTATCCTTCACACTGTTAAACTGTTTAATGGTACTCCTGATTCAGACAAGACAACCTTTTCATTGGAGAAAGCAATGCTATAGATAGAGGACTCATATTTTAGCTGGAAGCAACAGTTAAAATGAAAAAAAAAAGAAAAAAAAAAAAAAAAGATTCACTTAAAGGAGAAGTCCACTTCCAAAACAAAGATTCACATATAATGTACTCACCCCCTTGTCATCCAAGATGTTTGTGTCTTTCTTTCTTCAGTCGTAAAAAAATTGTTTTTTGAGGAAAACATTTCTGCATTTTTCTCCATATAATGGACTGATATGGTGCTTTGATTTTGAACTTCCAAAAGGCAGTTTAAATGTGGCTTCAAATGATCCCAAATGCACTTGTAAACTATCCCAGCCGAGTAAGAAGGGTCTTATCTAGTGTAACGATCGGTTATTTTCATTAAAAACATACAATTTAAATACTTTTATTTCTTTAAACGCTCATCTTGCCTTGCTCTCCATGAACTCTGGCTCAAGACAGTTAGGGTATGTCAAAAAACTGCAATCGTATTTTCTCCTTCAACTTCAAAAATCATTTCAACATCATCCTACATTCTTGTAGAAGTTCAGACCCAGTCTTTGTAACGTGAACAAGCAAAGATCAAACACCCTTAACAAAGGTAAAACAGCAATATAGGATGATTTTTGAAGTTGAGGAAGAACATGAGATGGGAGTTTTTCGACATACCCTAACTGTCATGGACCGGAACAAAAACTGTCCATGCAGAGTAAGACAAGACAAGCGTTTGGCATTAAAAAGTATATAAATTGTATTATTTTTATTAAAATAACCGATCATTACACTAGATAAGACCCTTCTTCCTCGGCTGGGATCGTTTACAACCGCATTTAGGATCGTTTGAAGCCGCATTTAAACTACATTTTGGAAGTTTATTATATTAAGAAAAATGCTGAAATGTTTTCCTCAAAAAACAATTTCTTTACAACTGAAAAAAGAAAGACATGAACATCTTGGATTACAGAGAGGTGAGTAAATTATTTGTAAATTGTTGTTCTGGAAGTGGACTTCTCCTTTAATATATTTAGAAGTGGACTTCTCCTTTATATATTTGTTTATTACAAAAGCAGCTTCACACTTCACAAGTTATACAAGTAAACTGATGGACTCGATTACTTATAAAATCAATTACTTGTGGATTGTTTCATCAGATGAACTCTTATTCCGGCGGCACCCATTTACTGCAGAGGACCTGTGAGGATCAAATTTCTCCAAATCTGTTTCAGTAAGAAAAAAAAAAAACTCATCTACATCTTGGGCAGCCTAAGAGGGAGTACATTTTTAGCAAATTCTCATTTTTGGGTGAACTATTCCTTCAAGTAAGAGTTTTTTTTTTTTTACCCAATTGTTTTTCATCATCTTCCTCAGATTATGAATCAAAGTCAGTTCCTCTGGCTCACACTACATAAAAAGGAAAAGAAAGCAAGATGTCAAAGAAAAGCACAAATTCTTTAATAAAATTAGCATAATTAGGTGGTAATTTTATTTAGACTTATTTAGATTTTTGAATTCATATTCATTCTGGCTAATTTACACCAACATACCAAAGTTCTGTCCTCCTTTTTAAGAGTTGTTTTGCCCCACAGAGCGTTTACTCCATCCACAGCCACGGCCAGTTTAAAAGCCCCCTCACCCTCTGTGGCGCCCCCTGCCTGCATTCTCAGCTCTCGCAGCACTGCGCCCACCACATCACTGCTGCTCTTCATGCGATTCACTCCCTGTTCAATTGAAATCAAATTATTAAAAATACAATTGATATTTAGTCAAATAAAATAAAACAAAATTATGTATATTGAAAACTAAAATAACAGAACAGCGTGACAAATCAATAAAAGTACAAAAATGACTAGTTAGTCAAGTTAGAATTTGAGGTAGTGGTGATGGGGAACTTTTAATATGATAATGATGATGAATAAAACTCACCTGATCAACCAGCTCCCCTAAAGGCTGCCCTTTTTCAGTACTTTCTCTCTTTGTCCACACATATCGCTGTGTTGTCTTTATCTGTCAATTGATCAGATTGACATCAAAGTAGATTAAAATGAATAATGAAATTAACCAAAATAATAAATAAGTGATAAATAAATAACATTGAATAAATCTCCTCACATACACAGAGAGGAAGTGGAGTACATGTGACCAAGGACCACAAAACCAGTCTTAAGTGGCATGGGTATATTTGTAGCATTAGCCAAAAATAAATTGTACAGGTCAAAACTATTGATTTTTCTTTTATGCCAAAAATCAAAGATCATGTTGCATTAAGATATGTAGTACATTTTCTACCATAAATATATCAAAACTTAAGTTTGGATTAGTAATATGCATTGCTAAGAGCTTAATTTGGACAACTTTAAAGGCGTTTTTTTTTTTTTTTTTTTCTCTCAATAGTTTGATTTTTTTTATACACTCTCATATTCCAGATTTTTAAATAGTTGTATCTCGGGCCAAATATGGTTCTATCCTAACAAACCATACATCAATGGAAGCATCAGCTTTTAAATGATGTGTAAATCTCAATTTCAAAAAAATTACCGTTATGATTGGTTTTGTGGTCCAGGGTCACATATCGTGACATTTTAATTTCTACAATTTTACAATTTTAAAATACCTTTTATTAAAGTTGTTTTTTTTTTAATATTTTGAAGTTAGACAACTTAAAGAGATAGTTCACCCCAAAATGAAGATTACCCTCAACCCATCCTAAGTATATATGACTTTCTTCTTTCAGATGAATGCAATCGGAGTTATATTTAAAAATGTCCTGACTTTTCCAAGCTTAATAATGGTAGTGAATAGGCGTTAAGATTTTGAAGTCCAATAAAGTGTCTCCGTCCATCATAATGATGGATTAATAAAAGCTTTGTGAAGCGAAATTATGTGTTTGTGTATCCTTACTTACAATGTTAATGTAAACTGTAATATGAACCATAATCTCTAGTTTTCGCTAATGGTTGTAAGTGCGTTCATAAGAGAGTGGTGTTCCAGCGGATGATGTAGGATGCATAATAAGCTCTGGTAAGAAAATGCTAGTCCCATGAGAACCGAGTTTTGTTTACACCTAAGGAAAACCAGTTTCCTCTTGGGTTATAACGAAATCCCCTGACCCTCTTCTTAACAAATCCTCATTTTGTACTTCTAATTTGTGACCATTGTTTTGTTTTGCTCTTTCCACTGCGCTTCTGCGTTCGTCACCGAGTTTGACCATGTCCTACTGGAACGCCACTCAATTAGCGGAAGCTACAGTTTTTGGTTTATAAAGTTTTAAATATAGATATTTTTCTTATAGATACATACACATTGATTTGCTTCAGAAGGTCTTTAATGCCTAAGAGTCATGTGGAGTACTTTTTATGATGGGTGGATGCACTTTACTGGACTTCAAAATCTCAACAGCCATTCACTGCCATTATAAAGCTAGGAAGAGGCAGGACATTTTTTAACATAACACAGATTGCATTCGTCTGAAAGAAGAAAGTCACATACACCTAGCATGGCTTGAGGGTGAGAAATCATGGGATAATTTTCATATTTGTGTTAACTATCCCTTTAAGGAAGTTCATATTTTGTAAAAATAAATGTGATAGGATGATTTACTATTATGTGCATACTAATAAACCAACATAAATCCAACAATACAATTACCACACAAAGTTATACCTTAGATAAAAAGCGTTCATTGGTGATTTTGAAGTTTTTTAGCCATTGGGATGCCTGGATCGGCTGGTCGAAGCGTGAGGGGCGGGAAGAAGATGGTAGCAGCTCTTTACAGTTCTTCACCCACAGATGAGCTACAGAGAAAACATCATAGCATCATCAAACTTTCTACATTTTGATTTAATGAGGGTCAGTGCAGCTCACCGTCGGGTATGTGCACAATCAGCCAACCCTGGATGTAGCAGTAATGCAGGGCGTGACACAAAGACAGGGTCTTTCCAGTGCCAATGTCTCCATCTAAAACACATTGTCAAGGAATCAACGTGGAAAAATATGCACAATGTAAAAGAGCTCACAGGATTGGAATTTTGTGTTTGAGGATACAGAGTATATAACGCAGGGGAGGCTTGCTGTAATCAGCTCTTTTAAGATATGAGATAAGCTCCAGCGCTGGCGGCCTCACCATCACACAGCCTTCATTAAATGTTTTAATCTGAAACAAAAGCACAAACATGCATTAGTCGCCCAGGCAACTTCAACCACAAATCATAGCAATGGCATTTCTATTTGGACTATATTAAATCAATGCTAATGTGCTCCACACACACATACTGCAGTACTGTTCCCAAACCTGCAACTGGAAGCGTGGAGGCAGTCCATGCGGAAAGAGTTTTTGGATGTGAGCCGGGGGGAGCGTGTAGTACTGCCCACTATGTCTTTCCAAATGGTACGTCTGAGAAAGGAAAGAGAAGGATTGAATGTAATAAAAAGATAAGAATATATCAACAACAAATTTTACATGCAATTTCAAGAGACCGTTCAGCAAGTAAATGTTTAGGGATAGTGATGAAAATTCTGTCATTACTCCTGTCGTTCCAAACCTGTAAGACCTTCGTTCATCTTCGGTACACAAATTAAGATATTTTTGATCAAATCCGAGAGCTCTTTGACCCTCCATAGACAGCAAGCGCCCCACCACAGTCAAGGCACAGAAACGTAGTAAGGACATCGTATAAATAGACCATGTGACATCAGTGGTCCAATCTTAATTCTACAAACCCTTGGTAGGACCCTTGCCGTCTATGCAGGGTCAGAAAGGTCTCGGATTTCATAAAAATGATCTTAATTTGTGTTCCAAACATCTTACGGGTTTGGAACCACATTTTGGGTGAACTACCCCTTTAAATAATATGTAAATTACAAAGCAAAGCAATATGGCAGGATGCTCTAGATGATCTGAAATTCTGTTTTATTTTCTGTTTCCATTTTATTTTTCCCCAAATATATTCTTTTCCATGTTCATTTTTCTGGATCCTGTTTTTAATGGTTTAAATACATTTCAATAATTAAAAGTAATCAAGAGAATTCATAATACTACAATTTTAATAATAATAGGATTTTTGTGAAATTCTGTTGTTCTGTTTTATTTTTTTTTTAATTATGAGTTTTATATTTTATTACAATTTTATTATTAAAAACAATCAATTGCATGCATAAACCTTTGACAATTTCATTTTCAAAAATGTAATTAAAATAAAATGGAAACAATTTCTTTCATTTTTTGGCAAACAATGTGCTGCACAACAGAGGATTACAGTCAAAATAAAAACGGATTTAAAAATGTTATATTCCTTAAGAAGATTTAATGAACTACTGTTGTTATGTAAATTAATAAATTAATTTCATTTATTTATGTATTCTTTTTTTAATTAGCAAAAGTCTGCTGGATTAAGCAAAACGTTTCTGAGACACAGACACTTTTCTGGGCTACTTATAAATGTATATGTAAGACACTACTTCGAGACATACCGGATCTTGCTCTGAAGTTCTGAAGACTGACAGCGGATTTGGTTCAGCTGATGCTGTTTCCACAGCAACTGCCTCCAGCTGCTGACCACTGCTTTGAATGTGGAGAAGCCTGAACTTCTGTGTTACCTGATAATGACATAAATAATGACATATCAATATATTAATAATATATATCCTGTGAAATGTTCATTTTTATTATATATATATATATATATATATATATATATATATATACACTTTAAAGATAAATATAAAACAATTATGAAAGGTGAATGACACTTACTGTTGGGCACAGTCGCGACGATATTTTGTGCAGATTCATGTTCTGAAACAAAAGTAAAGCAATCTGGACATTTGGCCAAAGAAAATGTCTTAATGCAATTAGGTTGACCAAACTATGCTCACATTAAAACTGTTAAACTGGTAGCTCGTTATGCAAGTGTCTATTTGTAGACAGTGCTACATTGTCTAAATTAAAGAAAATTCATTTTTATAATGTTAATCTCAGACTCAGAGAGAGTGTCTGGGATCATGCTGTCTTTCACCTTGCGAGGGATATGCTGGCTGAAAGCATGAAAGTGCATGAGGCATGATGCGACTAGAACATGCTGCACAAAAAACGCAACAAAACACTAACTCACCCCTAGAAAGAAAGCCGACAACTGCGTAGAAAATAACGTGTCAATCGAGTGTTACATGTATAGCGACAACCACGTATTTGAGTTTTGATGCAAACGGTCGTACTGTCACGGGCCACGGCCGATGGAGGTCGCCATCATTGTTTCAACAGACGTCGGAAGTTACGTCATGACGTAAATGACGAAGACGTATGACCAAGAGGTCAAGGTTTGGCTGGTAAGCGTCAGATATGAACTAAGTGAACTAAATTAATACGGAATACGTACTACCTGCGATTACCACGGCCTGTAGCTTCTGCTTGTTGATAACTATACCGTGCTTTATCTTTCTCCACTGACGACCGTTTAAAAGTATCTTTTTGCATCTTTTACACACCGGGGTTGATTTAAACTAATATATTATTATTTTGGTTCTTTTTGTGATGTGGTGTCAGATTAAAACTGTTTTACAAACTTTTTATTCTTTATTGTTGTACCCAGATCCATTCAATCTTAAATTATAATTTATTGCATATTTAAAACTACGACAATATATCAACAAAAATATAAATAAACCATTTCCACCATTCGAAATTGAAATCGAAAGCCTTTATTGTCATTGTATTGGCTACAACGAAATCTGGTGGGTGTCAAAGGAACAAGCACCAAAAATACAATAAAGTAAATAATGATTAAAGATAAATAAGATTAAAGAATTGGAGTACAAATGCTTCCATACTGCACTAGTCGCCTGACAACAGTGAATACGGTAAAAAATAAAAAATAAATAAAAAACAAGGGTAAATATCACTTATTTTTATATTTTCATTGTGCGTAATTTACAACTAAGTTGTATTTTTGTCAGCTTGTGCTTTAGTGGTGCAGTTTAGTGAGCCTTTCTTGAGTTAGGCTATATACTTACACCAGTAGGTGGCGACAATTGACTGTCTTTTGTGCATTATGAATGAGTCATTGTTTTATTAATTAAACAAATTCATTCAGAAACACTGATTTATTCAGGATAGAAACATCGTGTGATGCTTCAAGACCTGCAGAGTGACTTTGGAAGTATTTTTTTAGAGCAAAGATGGCAGCCACCAAATACAGCAGGTAAACAACTTCCACTGAAAGTTGAGAGTTACATTTTTGTTCAGAAATCAATGCACTTTGCATATTGTTGTAGGTAATAGAATATCAAAACAAAAGTTGTTTTTAGGTAAAATTTATGTAATTAATGACATGCAATTATCAAATGATTAGATCTCCCTTTGTTAATATCTCTACGCCATTAAAATGTTGCTATTTTGAGTGGGAAATATATGTAGAGTTAATTGTTACTCTGGCACAAAATAAACATTTAGTTTAGGTGTGCTTTTATAATTCAAATTAATTGCAATTAATTTTTAAAATTGTAATTAATTTCTTTTTATAGATTACAATTGCTCCATTTGTAATTCTAAAAGAGCCATAATTTATTTTTGGAATATGCATGTTTTCTGTCTTTTTGCGTCATATGTCACAATTTCTGAGTTTTAAAATTAAATTCTATCAACACTTTTACCTTACTCAACTGAAGATGATATTTCAAACAGACATTTCAAATTACTGATCTGGCTTTTGATATTAGGAAAATGTAAAATCTATTTTGCTCATTATATTTTGAATATATAAAATTTTCAAAAAGAAAAATCTGTTTTTGTTAAACAAATGTTTGTGATGGCCTTTAATTTGAATGTATATCCTTATATGTGTTTTTACTTTATTTGTTAGATGTCATGAGGACCTACCTAATAGTTTTGTATTTTTGGAATTTAATAAAATAGAGTGCTGAGACGAATAGGAATTCTAACAGATACTAGACTTTATCCAAGTATCGCAGACTCCCAAAGACAGAAATGACAAATATAATTCACAACACAGTTGTAGTCTAAATATAGCACCATCTGTAAATCATCATGAAGTCTTTCCTTTGAAACATGAAATGCTTTCTTCTTTGAGTTTCAGATGAGACTCACCCAAACCTGGCTAATAATCAAGAATTTGTTGATACATAAAGCACAAATGAAACCTTTTGCTATTGTGGGTTATTGATTGAAAATCCATTTCAGATTTTGTGGGTCATTATTATGTACTATAAATTTAATTCCTGCCAAATTCTAAGTATGCCTTTACATAACTTTAAGATTCTTTTACATATTGTCAATATACATTTGCATCACCACCTATAGGTCACTCTCAGTAAATGAGCAGTTTTGCCGTTTAATATTATGTTCCATGTTGCAATACAACGTAACGCAAGTAAAGAAAAGACAAAAAGTAGGTGTTGGCAGTAGATCGCATCGGTAATTCAAGAACCAAACGTCTGGGCACGATATTTCAAGATAGTTTTGATTTGCGTGCATTATATTAATAAAATACCAAATACTGATAAACCTCAAAATATTAACACCTCGATAAATAATAACGTATTATCTTCAAACCGAACGACGCAGGTTGGCCCACAATTCAATTACATCATTGCTCATCATTTCAAAGTCGGCCATCTCGGGTTAGATTATTCAATATGATTTTCTAACACACACATGCTAGATTGTAACGATTATCATTGCTTTGATCCTCTCTTTGATAGTGTGGATTAAACAGCATCCGCTAGGGTGATAAATGCGCGAGTCTGTTTACATTTCTCTTTTCTCGCGTTATTGGTGGGTAAATTTAGCTCAAGTTGCAGGCATCAGCTCAGTAACCGAACATATACAGCATGGTCATTCCTCTCCTCCGTCTCCCCTCATCGGTGAACTTGGGTTGTGGCTATTGGGTACACAATGTACGACCATGCTTTTGATGTAAAACAACTGCGCAAGAGACGGATAGAAACAGGGGGGCGAAGAGAAGAAGAAGGGGGGACGTGAGTATCGTGTGCTGTTGCACAATGTTCATCTTCATGGGTCCTTCGCTTCGCGCAGTGGACACGCAACATCCCTCCATTTATCGTTTCAGCTCGTTGCGCACACTTGTAAATTAGCTGCTCCTTTTCTTGCGATACGTCCTCTTTGCACCTCGGGTAAGTCATTTTTCATTTCGTCAAGGAATGTGCAAACGCTCGCTGTTGTTTTCTTAAATCTCCGACGAGTTTTACACCACATTTTCGGAGTGTGCTACTCCCGTTGCTTGATAAAAATGTAATTTGAAACGGGACATTCATCTGTTAGGCCCTCGCGCATGAATACGCAGCTACACTTTTTATCGTAAACATACACGCGTGCTGTATCGCTTTTAGTAATAACGCTGTAATACGAGTAAACATCTCAAAATAGGCGAGAATAGATTAGAAACGTGGGTCGCGGTCTCCCTATCCTATTTTTGCCACTTTCCCGACAACTTTATATCGATTCTGCCTTGGCGCTGTACATAACAGGATCGTATTGACATTTCACTGTTTTCTTTTCACTGGAAAAACTGTTTCTTCAAATTTCTACCTATAGCGAGGGGAACTGTAACTTATTGCATCCTACTTATTATGTCCCATCAATCAAGTCGTATTCACTCTGCATTGACATACCGTGCCAACTAAAACATTACAGGCTTCTAATTATTCCTCCATATCTCTGTCATATTTCCATATAATGCTCTCGTTTTCAGCTATTTTTGGAGCACCCGGCTATATCTAGGTCACAGAGGAGCCTGTAGAATTGAAACAGCTTTATCCCTTTTGTATTTTTACATTCGGCAGATGGATTTGCGGGCAAATCACGGTCAATTCTCTGAGTTTGCCCGGAGAAGCCTTAAATCTTGTCAGGGGAGAAAAGCTTTGGCGAATGAAGGGCAGTGCTCAGTGATGTCATCTTGTTTTGCTACTCTAATGCACTTCAGACTACTGTATGCTACTTTCACATTGCACCGATTTGACTGAATCTCCTTGAGGTCTGCTTAACTGACAAAAGCTGGCGTTAACCTGCTTGTTGTTGTCTAGACGTACATACGAGGACAGAAGACCCCACTGGGTTCGTAATGAGATAACATACACAAACTGAAACATAGTGAAACCTAATAACTTCCTGGAGACTCATTGCACTTGACGCTGAAGGGTTGGATTGAGAATACATCGGGTAAAGATCAATAAAACCGAAACTGTGAAGACAATTTGGGGGGATGAGAGAGTTAGAAAGATAGGGGAATGCTAGTTATTTCTAGAGGACGGCAACAGTGATTTTCTTCTTAGTAGATGTTCGCGTGTTTGCAAAGATTTGTATCAGAAACAGCAAAACAGATTTTTAAGGAAGAGCATATGGTTTTGATTTGTGGGGAAACAGCGACTTATTTAACCGCTCGGTGTGGTCGGCTCTGAAAAAGCTTTAGAGATATAGTGTAAAAGAGAGAGCTAATTATATACTGAAAGGAAAAATTATGAACGAAACCAGCAAAAAGTAAATGAAACGGAAGGACGGGAAACCTGCGGATGGAGGGAACGCCGAAGCAGTGCAAGAAAATGAATAATTATGGTAAATGTCGAAAAGTAGGCTTATGTCCCAGGGAGAGAAAGACCCTCAAACGTCCTTCTCACTTTGCTTCTGAACCGTGCTACTAATAGCCACAGAGCTCCCTCTTCTGCTCTCTACACACACACACACACATCATTGTACTTTGCTCTCTCTCCTCTCCTCGGGCCATTTTTCTTTTCAAGCGTTCCGTTGGGATTGTTTTCTTAGCACCAAATCCTAAAGGAGGAGCTGAGGAGATTGCGCTCAGCAAGTGCAACGCTGCCGAATTTTGCCTTTTTTAAAAATTAGCAAAGACTGAAACAACCTGCAATGGGTGTTACATTTACTAGCTAGAAACGGTCGCTAAAGCACTTCACAAAATAGTACAAGGGTGGGAAACAACTTAGGTATTGGAAGTTTGATATTGGAAGCGCTTTGACAGAGTCCAGTCAAACAGCCCACAGATGGCTCAGGCTACTGACGCTGGGCTTTATTAGCGTGTTCCTCCTTACAGCCTGGAGGTCAGCCGCTGGATTTTATGGGTCCCCTGTGCAAATTAACGCACTGAGGTCATCATGCGGAATCTTCCATAGAATGACCTCACTCTGTGTGGGAAAGCACCTGCCTTTCAGACAACTCAAAACAGAGTTTCAGCCAGCTTTTCGCAGTTGCTGGGGATTTTTATGTGGGTATGTCCCGAGGGAACTGGTCTATAGGAGATTGAGATGTAGCTCTTCAAGTAGGTTAAGAGTTAACTTGAAAGTAGACGCTACCTGGCTAACCTACTTTTCTTCACAGTTACTGTAAAACTTCCTTTAGAGATCAAATTGTAATTGGATAGTTATATTAGGGACTAAACTTTGTTAGATAAAGCTATCTGAATTTTTTAAAGCTGAAGTCTTCATCTCATGCGTCATCGCTCACCATGCTGCCTTTCTATTACACCAAATTTGGAAATATTCTGAACTGTTCTGACAAATGGAGAAACCACTATCAAGCTGAAAATGTGCATGTCTTTGGGGAGCAGAGAGATCATTGCTTTTCGACTCAGTTAAAAGTAGTTGCAAGACATTCCTCTCTTCTACATTAAAAATAAAAGGTTTCCCCTTTAGGTTCCAGTTGAAGAGTATTGTGAAAGTTGTAGCAGTAGGTTCGTTGATGCATAAAATCTCATGCATGGTTTTAAAAACTAGAATGGCCAGTCATTTCCTTTAGGATTGTTACCATTTTAATCACCTTTTTACAATGTGTCGAATGACCATACAGAAGTTGTTCTCACCTTTTTGACCCCAAGGCCTTCCACTGCCCTCAACAATATTGGAAGGCCCGAAGCTCCTAGTTTCTGTAAATTAAATGGCAGGATTCAAAAAGTTTTAGTGGCCCTGAAGTGGGTTTCTTCTCTTTTAAACCAATAAATTTGCCTTACTTTTTCAATTCATATTTTTACTAGATAAAGATTAAGGATAACTTAATTACAATTTCACCTGATAAAATATTTTAGGGCTTGAAATAATTACAAAAATCTCATCATAAAAATAACCTTAAAGTTTATTTGTGACCCTGAACCACAAAACCAGTCATAAGGGCCAATTTTTCGAAAATGTGAAATGTATTTATTTAAATTGAAATTTATTCATTTATTAATAAAATAATAAATGAATAAATAAGCTTGTATGGTAAGTATGTTTTTTTTTAGGATAGGACAATATTTGAAAATCTGGAATCTGAGGGTCCAAAAAAAAAAAAAAAATTAAAATGTTGAGAAAATCGCCTTTAAAGTTGTCCACATGAAGTCCTTAGCAATGCATATTGCTAATCATAAATTTTTGTAAATAAAGTTTTGATATATTTACAGTAGGAAATTTACAAAATATCTTTGTGGAACATGATTTTGCTTAATATCCTAATGATTTTTGGCATAAAAGAAAAATCTATAATTTTGATTTTGATATTTTTGGCTATTGCTACAGATATACCTGTGCTACTTAAGACTGGTTTTGTGGTCCAGGTTCACATTTTATTAATTTATATGACCATTCCAGGTCTAGAAATCACACTTTTAAAATTAAGTTTTGTCATGTATACAGGATTTTCAATACTGGGAATCTTCAAAGAAAAAAAAAACAGGGTAAATTAAAATAAGAAATATCTTCTTGTAATACTGTAGTTGTTTTAGCTGATTTTAGTTCTTGTTTAGTTAGGGCCCTATAAAATCAGTTCCCAAATTCCATTTCCAGATTCCTTTTTTCCGTTTAAATTTTTCTAGACTCTGTTTTAATGGTTAAATTACATTTTATTCATCAAAAGGCATGTCTAATTAATTTAAATCATAAAAACTTGCACAATTTAACAACAATTTATTAAAGGTTTAACAAAAATTGCTTTTTTAAGGCCCAATGAAATACTTTTTTTTTTTCAAATTCAGTTTTATTATTATATATATATATATATATATATATATATATTATATATATATATATATATATATATATATATATTAATCAAATTCTGTGTTTTACATTAATTATCTGGATTCCATTTTAATGGTTTCATTACATTTAATAATGAAAACATCTCTAATTAATTGATTTTATAAAAAATAAATAATAATATAGTTTTTTTTTTTATTTCTTTTTTTTTCTCAGAAATACTGTGTTGTGTATTTACATTTTTCTGGTAAATAAATTCTGGTAAATATATGCTAAAGATTCTTTAAAAAGTTATGTTTTAATAATAATTAATTAATATGTATTATTAATAGTAGTACTATCATTACACTAAGTAGTATATTTCTGTCACAATTTCTTCAAGTTAAACCAAGCTTTTATTTTGACGGGTTGCTGTGAAGACCTGTAAGTTTCTATTTGTATATGATATGACAATAGGTTTTTACACAATAAACTCATGAAAATGTTCATGAAATAACTCTCAGAGCAGTTCAGGCAATTATATTCATGTGTTCATGTCCTCATATATTGAGACGGCAGAGGATGAAAACACTGTGAACGTAATGCGCGCTTCAGTATTTGTGTAATAAATGAAACATATGCAGAACATGCAGGGTTCATATTTAAATGGTCTTTTTGCAGCTTAATATTCACAGACACTAGTCCATATTTTTTTAAAATTTAAGTGTACTGACCTACTTTTGATTTATTTGACCAAAATTTGGCAGATTCTGTGACATTCCATGTTATACAGTAAATTCCATTTTTATGACTGGATTCCACGATTCCGTCCTCGTTTACCACATCGCAGAAATCACATGGCCCTATTTAGTCTTGTTTTAAGTAGTTTTAAGCCATCCTGTGGCCTCCTTAGAAGTTTGCTAAAGGCCCCTAGTGGGCCCTGACCCCTGGTTAAGAACCAGTGCTGCAGACCATAAAGCTTTTAACATCATAAGATGTCTTGCAGTAATGACAGTTAAACAGATTTAGTGTCCTTTAGTCTCAGTTTGTTCTAAATCATAGTTTTAAGATTAATTTTCAAATATTTTTTTGTGAATATGTTACATGACAGTGCACATTTTTGTATTTGGTTGCAGTCAAACATAGCTAAAAAGATCTACACAAGGCAAACAGATTAATCCAAAAAATCCTTTATCCATTTTTTTACTTCAGTAATCTTGCATTCTGACAAATGAATTTTATGTTTGAAAGAGAAAAATATATCACACTGCAGGACGTCTACTTTCTATTAAAGTATTTCATGTCAGCTACTCAATAACAGATTCCATTAGCTTCTGAATTGGCATGTTCAGAGCCAGCTGCACATGCTTTAATAATCCATGCCTCTAAATTGAGCACTAAGTATTTGAACTAGTCAGTCACAGTAATAGCTCAGGTAACTGGACAGTTGAGTGTAGACTTTGTGCACAGAAGCTATGTGTTTTAATCTGGGTAAATGTTAAAATGTGTAGCATTTTCTGTTGTACCGTCTGCACATCTAATCTTACTATGTGGTGAGGTTTTCCTATGAAAATTTTTTCATGTTGTGTCATATTATGTGATACACTGTGAGTAAGCTGTGACTAATGTTTTTTTTTTCTTGTTTTTCCTTTTATTATAGCCCTTTTCATGGTACCAATACCGTATTGCTCTCTCAAGTCAAGTGAGATGTAAGAAGAGTGTTAAATAAGACTGAAAAACGTGACATTATCGTGTCTCATAAGCTGAACATTAATTATTGACAAAACTTTGACTGTCAAAGTACTTCACCCATTCACGTCTACTACTCTGAAAGTTCAAATGGATAAGAAAAGGCAAAAGACAACACCTAGAGTGGAGAAAGAAGAACAAAGTGAGAGGACAGAAGACAGGAAGAGGATGAGAAAAACCAAAGGGGGTGAACTAGAAGCTTCCTCAAAGAGTATTACCATTGAAGCTAAGCAGCAGCAGCAGACTAGTCCGGGGGAATTCACAGATACAAAGTCTGACCAGTCAGATGGAAATTTAAAAATGAAAATTGGCGTTGGAGCAAAACGGACAAAGAAGCCCCCAAAGAGCCTTGAGAACTTCATATGCAGGCCCACAATCAGAATCTCTCAGAGGCTTTCACATGGAGATAGTCATAGTTCATGTGGAGGTGAAGTCTCCAGCCCTGAAATCAGAGGGGCCAAACAATCACATCGTGAGATTCAGAAAAAAGATTGCATTTCTCCAAAAGCATCCACAAGGCTTCCCACTACATCCAAAAAAGCTGACTCTACACCAGTCATTACAGCCTCTAAGAAGGTAGCTATTTCAGTTCTTTTCTTTCTTTCTTTGTTTCTTTATATCTAGTTTAAAAAATAAAATGACAAAATGCTTTTTCTCTCTGTATCTTGCCATTTTTAGCCACCAGTGGTTTGACATTTTTTATCTATTTTTACATCCCTTCAATTTATCTCGGTCTTTTTTTGCTCACTCAGATCTTATCTTCTCTTTGTTACTGTCATTCTCAATCTTTTTGTCTCCCTCTCCCATAAACTGACAAATATGTAGTTGGAAGTCCTTCATCTGCACTGTTATTCAGTTTTGTTCTTATGACCAACAAACAGTTACTGGAAAGCCTAGAGCTAAATATATTCCTCTTGTTTGTTTTATTTTTGCTCGAATGTCATGTGCCATGTACTTCTGTCTAATTCACCCAGATGCTTCTAAAATCCCCAGATCATAGTACCATGTAGTGGTTACACAAAATGAGTAATTAATAAATAAAAAAACCTTATTTACCGTGACTCTTTAGTGATGTGTTATTATAAAATGTCAGTGAAATTAAGTCAAAGTCTGTCGGAGTCATCGCCTGTCACATTTCCTCAAATTTATAGCTACTCCAGGCTGCCTTTGATTTAATTTCACTGGATATCCTTGAGTGACCTGAATGACTGAATATCTTCAGACATTTCCTGATGAATTCTGGTCAACACATGTCCTTTCTTCCAACAGGCTCCATCAAAGCACATGAGGAAGACTGACTCAAAGTCATTATTAACATCAGATGGACCTTCGTATGCAGTTCAACCACACACAGATAGCAAAGTACCACTTTCAGATAGGATAACCTCCTCTACCTTGTTGAAGCAGACGTATTCACCTCCAGCTGCTCCTTCTCCACCTTCCTCATTACAACAGAGCTCCAGTCAACAAGACAGCACCCAAGTTTTAAATGCTCAAAAAGACAAGGCAGATGATCACCCAACTGGAGAAGCAATGACCTCCTCCCTCAGTTCACATGGTTCAAATGATATGACGTTGAATGCCCAGACATCTCAGCAGTCTTCTTCCAGTGTTGAAAATGACAATGAAACCACATCATTTCCAATATCATCTGGTGATAGTTTAGTAAAGCAAACTCCCTGCCCTCCAAAAAAGAGCAGAATCAGGGAAAGTAATGTTGACAATGTTTTAAATACAACAGAGAAAGAAGATGGAGATTCTGCATGTTCCAAAAACATGAGTAACACCATAACTAACAGTAGGAGTAAGGAAAATGGGTTATTGCATCAGCAGAGTCCCTCTATCAAGACACCGTTGCTCCTTACTGCTTCAGATAAATCTGCCGAATCAGCAACTCCTGAGAACAGCACTTGTACGCCAGAGTCACTGGAGAATAGAGGTAGAAATAAGAAGTATAATGAAAGTGATGCCATAGATGGCACCAGAAAGATGACAATGGAACCTGCCCAAGCTGTTGCTGTACAGCCAAAAGATGGTAGTAGGGTGGGGCATATCACTGACAAGAATAAGAAAAGAGCTAGGCATAGTTCAAACCAGGACAAAGATGTGCCGTGTTCCTCTCAAACCCCTGGGAGTGCAGATTCTCAATTTAACAGTTCTGTTCCAAGTGATGAGCCACCTTTACATCCCAAACAAAACATCTTGTCACAGAAGAAACAAAGAAGTGTTCAGATGACTAAGATGGAAAATCAAGGTGAGAAGATGGATCTGGCGAAGACCGCAAATGTTAGTTCTGCTGCCTGTAAAAAGATACCACAAAAATCAAACCTTAAAAAAATTCCTTCCATAAAGTCATCAAAGGCATTGTCATCACAGCAGGGTAAATCAAGACAAGTTGGACAACCTCCTAAATCTAAACAACTCCAAAATGCACCACCCAGTTCAGAAACCTTTTCCTTTGAGTCCCCTCCTAAGAAAAGGGGTCGTCCAAAAGTGACCAGGTTGGAAGGGACTCTTCAGGAAAGTAAGTCTCAAAAATCCTCTACTAAATTCCCCATAATTGAACATGCGAATGTCCCTGATCCAGAGAATCTCCCAAAGCCAACTCCCAAAACACTCGGTCATTCCAAATGTTCCTCGTCTGCCCAGAAAAAGAGATCTAAGTCACTAAACTCAGCATCTGGGAAGAAGGGTGCTGAAGGAAAACTCAAACCCTCCTTGTCTAAAGCTAGAGATGCTCAAATCAGCCGCAAACGAAACAGGTTGATAATGAAGACAATTATCACAAATATTAATAAGATGAGAGTCAAGAAAAAGGATAAAGTACTCACACAGTTTCTTTCAGGGCAGAGCCAAAGTTACAAATCTGGTTTTACTCAGAAAGACAATGAAGGTGATGCCAATAGTTCGGCTTCAGATGGAGCTCACTCTTTATCCTCACTTGTTAACTCTTTTGGTGGAAAGCTTGGTCCTCAAATTAATATCAGCAAACGTGGGACTATCTACATAGGAAAGAGGAGAGGTCGTAAACCTAAAACTCAAAAAGAAACTCCTGGGCAAGACTCTGAACAAGTTGTGGGACAAAAGTCCCAGCAAGTCTTGACAGAGTCTTCTAATCAGCTAAACTCTTGGTCCACCTCTGGTGAACATAGCCATTCGTTTGATAGCCAGTCTCCTTTGTGCGGGTCTACCTACTCATTTAAACATCTCGAGTCCCCTTCGCCCACTCCTAGTTCTTTCCGAAGAAAGCTTCATCTTGGGAACCGTGAATATGATCAACATTCTGCTCCGAAGGTAACCAGCTCCCAAAAAGTTAAACCAGTGCACGAAGAGAAATCGAAAACTCCGTCCTCCTCGCAGTCTACACCGTGCCCTTCAGCCACATCCCAGTTGGGCTCTGTAAGGATTCAAGACCGCAGATCTACACACCTTGGACGATCTGTCTTGATGGAGCAGGAAAGTCTCAAATACAAGTGCCATAGAAAAGGTCACAATTGCTTCAGCCATGATAAGATCAGGAGGCATAAACACAAATGTAAGAAAAAGTATCTTCAACTCAGGGCCAAAAGACAAGACCCTGCCTTTCTGGCAGAGATTGAGGAATTAGTGGTCAGACTTAGTGCGATTCGCATTGTGCATCATATCTCGTTACGAGGGTGTGGGGATGAAGCAAAATCTGGACGGAAGAGTGGGAAAGGAAAAGCTCACCCTCACGTTCTTCAGTGTCTACCGCAAAACCTTCATCATCCAGCTATGTTTCAGATCAACTTCAGTGGTTACTACTCACCTCAGTCAGACTTTTCACGTGATTCTCTGCATTATGTCGGAATGGCAGATTTTAAGAGGAACAATGGGTGTCCTTCTCAACCTGGTGAACATATTGTCACACATTGTCCAGTAGTGCACAAACTTGGGTTCCCACTGTCAGGAGGTGGCTGTTACCACCCGCCATACAAAATGCCACTCTCCACCACTTCATTTGGTTTTGGACTGTATAGAGGATACCCTCCATCTGCAACGATATACCCATCATCACCCTTTTTACCCTCTTATGTGCACCCCTACTCCAAAAATCCCATTTTAACCCCTTCAAAGTTCCATAAAAGAAAGCACAAGTTTCTGAGACGTGACTCCGTACTTTGCGGTGGGAAGCCACAGGGGACGTACGCTAATGTAACATCTCATTCCCCCAGTGACTGGTTCAGTAGAAATAGCTGGCAAAGAGAAGACAACAGAGAGCAGGCTAGAGATAAAAGGTTTGTGGATGATAGGGTTAGAGAAAGAGAAGGAGTAGAGGGTATGCTAGGACAAGGCAAGATCAGGAAAGACCATTTCAGAAGGGGGCCGCCCTCAAATTCCCCATGCTCTTCATCAACACCTTCAAAACAAGCAGAGAAACACAAAAGTTCACCACTTTCATATATAGGACCTGCACATCTAAGACCTGTATCAAAAGTTAGGTGGGCAGAGCATCATCAGCCATGGAGGTGGAGAGAGAGCAGTCAGGTAGAGCCGGGAAACAGGGTTCTGAACCCAGAAGCTGGGTCAGGGTACCAGGACGATGATGATGAAGGTGATGAAGACCTACCATCACCCCCCCTAGCAGAGAGAGCCATCCACCATCACACTTTCCTGAGGAACCCCAACCTTGCTAGCAGTGCGTACAGTCGAATGACAGCTCAAAGGAGTATGGGTGAAGTTCAGCCTGCTTCAAGGAACATAATGAGACCTGGAAGCTCACTGATGAAGGATTGCTCAGCTGGAGGCATAAGAACATCAGGTGAGAATGCATGAGATTATTTTTTGTTTGCATGTAACAAACAACTACCACTGCTCAGATGCCATTCTGAAAAAGAACTGGTACAATCTAAAAATAATTTTCAGTGCTTGGCACTGAAAAGTTCAGTTGTAACATTCAGTATCCGTTTGTTCCCATTAACTAGGTGAGAAAATGCATGGAATGCTTGTAGAAATAATCACAGACTTTGAACAGTGAAATAAGACTATTTTATTACAGCATTGAGAGTCTATGGTCTTATTTATCTCCCACTGTTTTACTAGTTAGGTACCAAAATGGAGCTTGATTTTGCTCTGCGTGTAATTGGCTACACAGATTTTTCTTGGCAGGGAATCTGTTTAGAAGTCCACCGAGAGGTATACAGTCTCTCTTGTGCGTAAATATTGTTACGCATTAGCTGTGCGCATTATGTGGTTTTCTGGCATTGATATTGTTGTCATTATGTACTTGTTTTGTAAGGTACTCTTAGATGGAGCGATTTGGAACCGCAAAACCTGTGTATGTTTTTAAGGTCTCTATGTATGTTATATCATACTATCATGTGACTGGCTCACAGTCCACAGTTGCACCAGTGGAAAATGTGATTTATTGCCAAGTTGAGTAGAATTTGATATTTGTTTATACCGCAGATATTTATATTTAGGCTCTCTGAAATGAAACCAAGTGTGAATCAATGCCTAAGTCTTTTTTCTCTGCAAACACACCTTTAGAATCAAAAGAAGTGCATATTTGGCTAATTAGCATTGCTGAAAACATATGGTAAGAAATAAACACCAGCATGTGAAGAACTTCTCACAGCAGGAAGACGGGGACATTTGGTGTGGCGTAGTATGTGGTGTCTGCTTGTCTTTGTGCATGCAGCTTTTACTGTTTATTAAGTATACCTGCTCATCAGGGGCGCTTTCTCAGAGGAAGAGGCAGATACAAAAAAAGATTGTAAGAAAAGTAGCATTCGTTTTTCTAAAGCAACACTTTCCAACAGTCTTCAGAGTGCAGTTGTTGAGTTTATTGGTGTTGTGATTGTGCAAAATACAGACAAAATGTCCCATGGGGAAGCTTTCTTTCATGTCACTGTGACTGACTGATAACTTTGTCAATTGGATGATTTCCTACTTATCATTATCATGACTGTGATTAGCTTATTACCCTGTCTATGCTATAGTGCCTGCCTATCATGTTCACATCCAGTCTGTGAACTGGACTCAATGAGTCAAACTAATGCAAATTGATGAGCTAATTACAAAGTTAAAAGCTCATTTACTTGGACATCTCCACTTTCGGTCACATCCGAATCGAAGTTAACTTGAAATGATGATCTGTGAGTAACAAGTATTATGTTACTGGTTGCTTGATGATAGTTTCTAAGTACATATGCCTGTAAAACCGAAACCGTCAAGGAAAAATGAGTCTGGAACATGAATTTACATGCTACTAAAAACCCAAATCCAGAGAGGGGTTTTCCTTCTCATTTCAGAAGTCCATGCCACTCCTATGCAAATATGCAAAAAGGGAAACTGCAAATCACGAAGCCATTTCTCAAAAAGAATTCATTTCCCCAGATTTCCTTAGGAAATACGAGTTCTTGCAAGGAAGTAAAAGAATTGTGTTAAAGGATTAGTTCACTCCTGAATTAAAATTTCCTGATAACTTACTCACCCTTGTAAATGTCATCCAAGATGTTCATGTCTTTCTTTCTTCAGTTGAAAAGAAATGAAGAAATTCCAGGATTTTTCTCCATATAGAGGACTTCATTGGAGATCAACGGGTTGAAGGTCTTCAGAGGGCTCTACACAATCCCAGCTGTGAAATAAGGGTCTTATCTAGTAAAATGATCTGTCATTTTATTTTACAAAATTAAAAATATATATACTTTTTAATAGGGCTGCCAGAAAAGATTTTTCTGGTCAACTAGTAGTCGTTCGTTTTAAGTATTAGTTGACAATTAGTCGCACATTTATTAATAAACCATATAAATCATAATAATGAGCCTTTAATTGCCTACATAGCCTAATAAGCACTCAAGCTCATGCAAAAAAAGCTTGCCACAGCTCAGATATAATAATTATGAATGTGTCAGGAAAAAACAGCAAGGAGACTGCATTAATGTTTTAATAATTTATTAATAGACTGTTGCTTTCTTTGTTTTCGGCTTAAGAGATGAAGTCGGCGACACTGACTCATCTCCGCAGGAGTGATGCACCTGTATGCATGTTTTATATGGATCACATGAGAATATTTGTTTTCTGTTTGAATTGGTTCATTTAAAAGTAGACACTGCACTCTCTATAGATATATTTTTCATGTCTCATGTTTCAGGCATGTATGCACAGAGTTTCGTAGTTTCACACTCAAGTTCACAAAGACCAAAACGGCAGATAAATCTTGTATGCTTTAATTATTTTACAAAAGCGCAAGGTTTTGTTGTTATTATGAGTGTGCACAAATAAACGTCATTACAGATTCAAAAGATGTATTACTCTTATCTGTATGACCAAAAATGATGGAGTATTATAAGAGCGCAGTATACAATTTGTATTTTTTAGAAAATGTTTGCTATGTAAGACCCTTATTCCTTGCCTGGGATCATGTAGAGCCCTTTGAAGCTGCAGTGAAACTGCAATTTGGACCTTCAACCCATGATCCCCATTGAAGTCCACTATATGGAGAAAATCCTGGAATTTTTCCTCAAAAACCTTCTTTTTGACTGAAGAAAGCATGGCAAAATAATCCTTTAACATTCCCATAAATATTGACTTACATTTTAGGTTTAGGAAATGAAGTGCCTCATTACAACCACTTTGCTGTTGTTTAATCTTACTTACTTGTCTAGCACACAAAATCAACACAGTCACTTTGTGTATATAAATGCCTAAACTAAGGTACTTTAAGGGATTTTCATGGTCTGTATCCCTGAGCAGTTGTTCACACTAGTTCTTTTTCTGTCATGCTGACTCTGTGTTTTCAGTGGGCATGGATTCAGATAGGATATCAAAATTGCTTTTACGTTTCAGCGAGGTATGAAAGTGCTTATTTATAAGTAAACACCAGCTTTAATCTTAGTACTTGACATTTGAGTATTTCTGTAAAAGAGAACCACCCAGATTTCTGCTATACATTTAACCATTATGAATTATATGCTTATTCTGTCATGTTCCTGCCAAAGAATTTCCATTTAAGACTCTGCCATAGACCTTCTGTCAGCCTGTGGCCAAAACAGTCTGTTTGATTTGGAAAGGGTGAATGAGAAAAAGCAGGCATTCAGCAGTGGTAAGGAAATGTGGTGATGCTAGTGGAAAGGATGAAATCTGAGCATGGAAATCTACAAGTGAAATGTGAAAAATGATTGACAGAAAGAATAGGGGAAGGGAAGGAATGTTTTTGTAAGCGAAAGGGAATATATGGCAATAACACGTTTTGTAATCAAAGCCAGATGTGCTCTAAAAATGCCACTCTTGTGTATTTACTCTGCCTAAAAATGTTATTAAAACTGAGTATATCTGATATATCAGACGTTAATGTCTCCTCACACTTTCATTCAGATCTGATGGACATTTTTTGTAGTCTAGCTTTGGCTGTCATCCAAGGACCAGAAATAGCTCCTTTGTAGATGCTTGAGGATACAACTAGGCCATTTTCTTTCTTTTCTTTCTCCCTCTCTTATCTTTTTGTGACTTCTTTCTCCCTTCCTTTCCGTCTCTCAGAGAGTTCTTAGAGGGATAACAGGAATGTGATGTTAATCGCATTATACAGTGTTTATTCTCACTGCCTGTCCTTATATACTGTCAAATGTTTTATTTTATCACTCTAGTAAAGTCTGTTCAAGCACACACCCTGTCTTCATCTCACGATCGCTGTGCTGGGGACCCGGGGTTTGGCTCGCTGTGGAATGCACTCCAGTGGAGCTCTGTGAAATTGATTTAGTGTTGTATCTAAACTAGCAGTACTGGTGGAGGAGAGTGGAATTTGCAGTAAAGGAGTGAACACTGGCAGTATAATTCCCACGGTCAGGATTACAGTAGTTCTCAAAAATGTCAACTCTTTCATGAGCAGTAGTAGCTGACTCACAGGTTATTCGTGTTTTAGTATTAGCTTGATTAGAAAGATGCTTCATGATGATGACTTTGAGTTTTACTCTTCTTCCGAAACAGGAAACAAAATTTCCTTCCTTTCATTCCATCATTGTAATTGTCATTTGTACTAACAGTAATTGCAATCATTGTGGTATAATTGTAATTACAGTTCCTGTGTAGGCTGTGTTAAGACGCTGTCCAAGGTTGTTCAAACTTTCTTGCTTGGTATTGCAATGGAAATATCATTTTGCAGTGGGGATGTGGGCGAAATCTGAACTTGATTGAACACTGCAGGGTGAATGCACTAAATTAGCGGCTCTCCAACTGTGGCTGTGCCCTATATGCACCATAACCCAGGATAGTAACACAGTTAAAAAAGGTATTCGTTTTATTCAAATAGCTATTTTTCCATGTTTTATTTCTAATGTCTGGTTACTTTAGAATTATATTAATTAAATCCAAAAGCTCTGTCATGAACCTCTAGATAGCAGTCTGATAGGTCTAACTTAATCTGACATAGAGCCAATGAGCTTGCTGCTCAACATTCAAACACTTGGCTAGTGCTTGCTGTAGCAGTTGCAGTGTGGTTCAGAAACCCTTCCCCTTCCCCAGCTCCACCTGTATAGATCTACATTTTTTTTTAAATGATAGAACGTCGCTTCCAGCCAACTGTCATACAAGTGAAACTCGCGTGAGAAGTGACGATGTACTTCACAATGTGCTGACATTTACATGAAGTGTGAACTCATAAACACATGTATGACAGTTGCCCAGACAGTTGGAAGTTCTATCATGACAATGCTTCAGAATTTTAGCATGGTAATGGATATGACACTGCTAATGTATTTGATCTTGGAAGAATAGATCTGCTATGCTGCTGAATTGCTGCTGCTGTTGGTTATTGCTGTTGTTGTAGATTATTGCTGCTGCAAAACAAGTACGGCGATATACTGCTGTGAGTGTTTCAGACATACTGCTGCTGCACAAATAGCATGTATAATAACGTAGCAGATCTATGGGTTTCAGAGGAACTCTGAAAGTGCACTGCAAAATGCTCTAGTTAATACTAACCAGCAATTTAAATGTGAGCAGCAAGCTCATTGGCTGCGTATGCAACATGAATCAATCAGCTTGTGCCAAGTTGTTTAATGCTGTGAATATCATCAGTTTGCATTAACAACTTACCAGCCTGCACCATCTAGAGTTTCATGACATGGCGTTTACCATCGAACAGGGTTCGTACAAGGTGCTTAAAGGAACACTCCACTTTTTTTTTGATAATAAGCTTAATTTCCAACTCCCCTACACTGTAAAAAAACAATTTGTTGAGTCAACTTAAAATAATTTGTAACCTGGCTGCCTTAAAATTTTAAATTCAGTCAACTCAAAAAAAGTTTATTCAACTTGAAATGTTAAATTATATTAAGTGACAACTTAGATATTTGAGTTAAATCAACCTAAAATTTTAAGGCAGCTGGGTTACTTACCCATCTGTTAAGTTTAGCAAACACAAATATCTAAGTTGTTACTTAGTACAACTTAACATTTCAAGTTGAATAAACTTATTTTAGTTGACTGAACTTAAAATTTTAAGGCAGCAGGGTAACAAATTATTTTAAGCTGACTCAACAAATTGTTTTTTATTTGTTACAGTGTAGAGTTAAACAGAGAGTATAGTTCCTAGCCCTATCGGCCTAGAAAATCGCAACTTTTCATTTTCCATCTGTCTTAGTACACAATGTAACTACAGAAGAGTCAAACTCTTTGGTCATTTTTGAGCAAGATGCTAACAGTCTAATCAGATTCAATGATCTATGCTAAGCTATGATAAAAGTGCTACCGCCAGACCCGGAAATCGGCTGAAAGGATTCGAAAACGGTAAAACTCAACTGTTTAGGGGAGTTGGAAAATGAGCCTATTTTTTAAAAAAAAGTGGAGTGTTCCTTTAAAGTGCTTGAAGTACTTGAGTTTGACTTTTTTTAAACTTTTTAAGCCCCGGAAAACCCTTGAAAATAGCAATATTCCTGAAGAGGTACATGAGAAGTGGTTAAATTATTGAAAGACAATGTATCTTTAAAATAAGTTTTTAATTTCAATTCAAGTGTTTGATTTCAATAATTGCAAAAATCTATACTAAAAAAAACAACAACATAAAACTAGAGAGCTAAGCCAGTAGTAATACTGACAATGTTGTGTATACATGGTTGAAGATGCGAAAAGAGGAACAGATGAACCAAATCAGTTGAGTGAGTCATTTACGCTGGAACCCGCTCCGATAGTTTAAAACTTATGACTTTGATCATTCATTTCAAATGATTCACTAGCAAAAAAAAAAAAAAAACCTAGATCAAATTAAAAGGGCCAATCATTTATGAATTTTGACACTGCTTGTAACAATTTAAAAAAGCATGTAGTGATGGAAACCCGATGGAAAAAGCAAACGTTTTTGAAAAGTTTTTCAAAACTCTGAATCAGTTAAACCATAGCGTCGCAAAGTGATTCACTGTTTCGAAGTGCTCCAATTGGGTCATGTAACACAAATCATTTGAATTAATTTGGGACTTAAGATCGCGTATCACAAATCATTTAATTTAGATCAGGACTTCAGAGTGGGTTCGCAAAATGTTTGATTTAAATCAGAACTTTGCATATCGCAAATCATTTGATTTAGATTGGAACTTCAGAGCAGGTTCGTAAATCTTTTGCTTCACCTCGGAAGAGAGTGGAATCGCAAATCATTTGATTCAGAATGGAACTTCAGAGTGGGTTCACAAATCATTTGATTCAGATCGAGACATTGGTGGAGGTTCACAAATCATTTGATTCACTTTGGGACTTCAGAGAGCGTATCTCAAATCGTTTGTTTGAGATCAGGATTTTGGAGTGGGTTCGCGAATTGTTTGATGTAGATCGGAACTTCGCATATGGCAAATCATTTGAATCAGATTAGGACTTCGAAGCGCTTATCGCAAATCATTTAATTTAGATTAAGATTAACTTCAGAGCAGGTTCTTGAATCTTTTGCTTCACATTGAAACTTTGGATTGCGGAACGCAATGATTCAGATCGGGACTTTGGAGCATATATCACAAATAATTTAATCTAGATGAGAACTTCTGAGCAGGTTAGCAAATTTTTTGCTTTGCATCGGAACTTCAGATTGTGAAAACACAAATCATTTGATTCAGATCGGAACTTCAGAGGGGGTTGGCGAATCATTTGATTCAGATCAAGACTTCGGTGCAGGTTCGCGAATCATTTGATTCAGTTTGGGACTTCAGAGATTTCTGAAGATTTTGAGATCAGGATTTTAGAGCGGGTTTCCAAATTATTTGATGTAGATCGGAACTTTGCATATTTTGAATCATTTGATTCAGATCAGGACTTTGTTTGCTTTAGAGTGGAACTTCAAAGCAAGTTCTTGAATCTTTTGTTTCACATTGGAACTTTTGGATTGTGAGTCATTTGATTCAGATTGTGACTTCGGAGCATGTATCGCAATTCATTTGATTTAGATCAGAACTTCTGAGCACGTTCGCAAATCTTTTGCTTCACATCGGAACTTTGGAGTGCGGAACGCGAACTTCGGAGCGGGTTCATGAATCATTTGATTCAGATCGAGACTTTGGTGCACGTTTGCAAATCATTTGATTCACTCTAATCATTTGTTTGAGATCAGAAATTCAGAGCGGGTTCGTAACTTATTTGATGTAGATCGGAACTTTGCATATCGTAAATAATTTGATTCATATTGGAACTTCAGAGCAGGTTGGTGAATCATTTGATTCAGATCAAGACTTCAGTGCAGGTTCCTGAATCATTTGATTCAGTTTGGGACTTCAGACATGTATCTCGAATCATTTGTTTGAGATCAGGATTTCGGAGCGCATACCGTGAATCATTGGATTTAGATTGGAACTTCGGAGCAGGTTGTTGAATCTTTTGCTTTACATCAAATTTTGGAGCACAGATCGTGAATCGTTTGATTCAGATCGGGACTTCGGAGCATGTATCGCAAATGATTTGATTCAGATTGGAACTTCCGAGCAGGTTTGCAAATCTTTTGCTTTACATCGGAACTTCAGAGCGAAAATCGTGAATCATTTGATTTGGATTGGAACTTCACAGCAAGTTTGCAAATCATTTCATTCCGATCAAAACTTTGGTGAACCTTCGTGAATCATTTGATTCAGTTTGGGACTTTTATTTATTTATTTATTTATTTTTCCAGCGCAGGCACCTCCTTTCTATGTGAATGGTTCTAATTGTACATGTTATTTTCCAAAATTCTGCTGGCTTTAAAGAGCCTATTTTGGAATCTGAATCCCAGTAGATAAGTGATGTTGTACAGCGCCTTGTAAAACTGGCCAGATTGTAGTCTGTTGTATCCATCACAACTTAGCATTCAGAACTGACCCGAAGTCCTAGGGAACTGCATCATGGAAGTCACATTCAGAGCAGCTTTTTTGGTCATTTGGGTATTACCTGATTTGCATAATTCCTTTGGTGAAGCTGGCCCTAAAACAACACAGACAGTGTGTGCAAATTAAAGACGCCATCAGTGGGTGCAGTTTATCCTTAGTGAATTTCCCCTACGTGATCACTCATATTTTAACTTTTCTGTTTCAGAGAGCTTCCAACCCGGCGGTTCACTCTTCTCTGAGCACTTCTCTGCGAGTCCCTCTCTTAACGAAGGCCAAGAGAGAGAAAGAAGAGAGAAAAGACCCAACATCAGCAGAACACACTTCCAGACCAATGATATCAGGCCTTTTTCCTCTTGTACCGCCACCAAAATCAGCCTTTCCAATTTAAATAATTCTAAAAATACAGCGCAGAGCAAGAGAAAACTGAAACATGTCAAAAAGCCTCTCAAGAAGAAGAATCCCAGAGGTCAAGAGGTCACAGGAAGTGAGGTGAAGAGGAGAGGACGAGGCCGGCCAAGAAAAAACCCTGCACCGTGCTTTTCTCCACCTTTACCTGCCACACCTTTACACTTTGAAGCCACGGAGTGTCCTGCGAAACGTAAAAAAGGTGAGAGAGATGACTACACAGTGCTCAGTGCGATTGAGTCCATGGCTCAACATGAGAAAAGGAAGAGGAGGAAAAAAAGAGATGAAATGAGGAGCGATGACAGGCAGCTAGATGAAGGGAAAGATGCGACTCTGAGCCAAGAGCCCTCACAGTCACACATCGACACATCCTCACCTTCCAAGGATCCATCAGTGTCTGTAAACAGCCAAGCAGAGAAGAGTCCTGACATGGCAGCTGAGAAGATATATGAGTGGGCGGGGCTTTACTCGAATGTGTATAAGAGTGAGAAGTGAGTGAGCTCTTATGTATTTATAAACAAGTAATAATAATATTTGTTTAAATGCAGCCTTTATTTAGAGAGCTCTCGACAAAGAGCTTGACAAATCCACTGTCTGTTTGTTTACTCTGCACAGCCCCACGAGTCTGTCCTCTCCAGTGCACACAGACTGCCTTGACTACGATCCTGAAGAGCATGAGCACGGCCTGCTTCCTGCACCTATACACGTAGGTGAGTTTGTGTATGTGTGCGTTTATTGGATCATTTGGAGGTCACTATAAATGTAGAACTGAAAGGAGAACAAATTATCACTGTCAGTCAATAGTGAGCTGGGATTAAGTCCAAGCTGGATTTATATTGATTGAAAGAATCTAAAAAGCACATAAGTGGCATTTGAAGTGGAAGGCTAATGAATAATAAGTAATATTAAGTAAATAATAATCTATTAATATTAATTGAGCTAACATTTATAGATAATCTTACATTCACTTTACTTAATTATTAATGAGCTAAGCCTTCATCATAGTATAATTAATCGAAAGTTTTAAAACAAATTATGATAATGCAAAAATGCAAATTACCAAAAGTTTTAAATGATTAATATTGTCAGTTTTCAACATAATAATAAATAAAATATTATTTTAGCATCAAATCAGAATAATAGAATGATTTCTGAAGGACTGTGTAAGTGGAGTAATGGAGATGCTAAAAATTCAGCTTTGAAATCACAGGAATAAATTACATTTTAAAATATATTTAAATGGAAAACAATTATTTTAAATAGTAAAAATATTTTAAAATGTTACTGTTTTTGCTGTATTTTGGATGAAATAAATGCAGGCTTGGGGAGCATTAGAGGCTTCTTTTTTAAAAAAATATAAAAAAAATCTTACCAACCCTAAACTTTTGAACTCCTCAGTAATTTGCAGTCTTTCTATTCACTAATTTCAAGTGTGCATACACACTACCAGTCAAACATTTTTGAACAGTAAAATTTCTAATGTTTTTTAAAGAAGTCTGCTCACTAAGTCTGCATTTATTTGATCCAAAGTACAGCAAAAACAGTGAAATTTACTATTTAAAATAACTGTTTTTCTATTTGAATATATATTAAAAAGTAATTTATTCCTGTGATCAAAGCTAAATTTTCATCATCATTACTCCAGTCTTCAGTGTCACATGATTTTTCAGAAATCATTCTAATATGCTGATTTGCTGTTCAAGAAACGTTTATTATTATTAATATTATTATTATCAATATTTAAAACAGTTGAGTACGTTTTTTTCAGGATTCTCTGATGAATAGAAAGATCCAAAGATCAGCATTTATCTGAAATAAAAAGATTTTATAACATTTTACACTATACTATTCAAAAGCTTGGAGTCAGTATATATATATGTGACCCTGGACCACATAACCAGTCTTAAGTCGCTGGGGTATATTTGTAGCAATAGCCAAAAATACATTGTATGGGTCAAAATTATTGATTTTTCTTTGATGCCAAAAATCATTAGGAAATTAAGTAAAGATCATGTTTCATGAAGATATTTTATAAAATTCCTACTGTTAATATATCAAAACTTAATTTTTGATTAGTAATATGCATTAGTAAGAGCTTCATTTGGACAACTTTAAAGGTGATTTTCTCAATGTTTTATTTTTTTGCACCCTCAGATTCCAGATTTTCAAACAGTTGTGTCTAGGCCAAATATTGTCCAATCCTAACAAACCATACATCAATGGAAAGCTTATTTATTCATGATGTATAAAGCTCAGTTTCAAGAAATGGACCCTTATGACTGGTTTTGTGGTCCAGGGTCACACACACACACATATATATATATATATATATTTTATATATATATATATATATATATATATATATAGCAAGGATGCTTTAAATTGATCATTTTATTTAGCAAGGATAAACGTGATGATAAAGACATTTATAATGTTCCAAAAGATTTCTATTTCAGACAAATGCTGTTCTTCTGAACTTTCTATTCATCAAAGAAACCTGAAAAAATTCTGCTCAGGTGTTTTCAACATAATAATAATAATAAATGTTTTTGAGCAACAAATCAGTATATTAGAATGATTTCTGAAGCATCATGTGACTGGAGTAATGATGGTAAAAATTCAGCTTTGAAATCACAGGAATAAATTACATATTAAAATATATTCAAATGGAAAACAATTATTTTAGATAGTAAAAATATTTCAAAATTTTACTGTTTTTGCTGTACTTTGGATCAAATAAATGCAGGCTTGGTGAGCAGAAAAGACTTCTTTAAAAACATTAAAAATCTTACTGTTCAAAAACTTTTGACTGGTAGTGTATCAGTTATTGTGAACTTTAATTTTTACACCTCTCAGAATAGTTTCAATTAGAGGGAGCGTTAAAGTCATCAATGTAGTGAATGGATTTCAATACATTCATAACCGATGTGTGTCTGTGACAGGAAAGTATCTGAGGCTGAAACGAATTGACTTTCAGCTGCCCTATGACATATATCGACTCTGTGCACAGGAAAAGGTATTTTTTAAATTACTTTAAAAACATGAAACATGAATGGTCATTATTTGTGTGCCTTCATGTCATTCTAAACCTGCATGTCTTTATTCTGCAATAGAAAAGGTGAATTTTTTGTCAAACTTCTATTTTCCATAAATACACCTTAAAGGGCACCAATTGTGTCCCTTTTTACAAGATGTAAAATTGGTCTTGGGTGTCCCCTGAATGCGTCTTTGAAGTTTCAGCTCAAAATACCTCACTGATGTCGGTGCCGGTAGCCTTGTGGGCAGCGTGCCAACATACAGCACCGTTGCACTACGGGTGTCCTAAGTTCGAATCCCGGCTCTCCCGATACCGCCCCCTTCTCTCTCTCCTACTTCGCTTCCTGTCAGCTAATGATCTGTCCTATCACAATAAAGGCAAAAAGGCCAAAAACAAGTCTTAAAAAAAATCCCCACAGATTATTTATTATAACATAAGGAAAATGTCTAAAAAAAGAACTATTTTGGTGTGTATCCCTTTAAATGCGAATTAGCTGGACGTAGCGATTACATCTGTGCTTTGCATGCCTACAGCAATAAACATTCGGTAGAAGCAACATGACAGAGTGTAAGAACCGGTGTTCAGCCGCACATATGGGAAGCCAAACACACCGAAATTGGGATGAAACAGCGTGGCATGAACTAATCTCACTAGAGCGGCACTGATCAGTTAAAATACATTAATAATGTACACACACAAATATGGTTAAAGCATTAGTTAAGCACTATAATGACATTGCATTCACACAGCAGTCTGGAGTGAAATGATTTGCGCAGACAGACATAAAGCTATTTGGATAGATTTTGAGGCACATTACCATCAGAAATAAAAGTAAGCTACTGCGTCCTCAGTGGCTTAGATGTTGGGAGAAAATGTAGACTCTCATGTTCAGTCTTACCTCCAAACACAGTACACTGGGATTGCTTATGAGTCATTGTTGACGTTACAGCTGCTCGAGCACAGAGAAAATGGAGGACAGTGTACAACCAAACACAACTCGCTGAGAGCGGAAACTATCATTGTCCTGTCAATGCAAGACTGTCAGTCAGCGGCCTAAACAATGTGGCATCACACTGTCTTGAGAATTAAAACCGCATGCCTAATGAAACTGATTTGGTTTAATGGGGATAAAAAATTAGGAAAGGGTGGATTTTTATCATTGTAGGGTGGTTGTGTTCACACACTGCCAACACATATTTATGTCCAAACCATGTAAAAGTGGATTTTGCATAATAGGCGCCTTTTAAGTCTAAAATTATTTGCAGAAAATCCTCAAATGTAGGTCTTGAATTTCATTCACTATTGTACACATTCAAAAATGGTCTGTCACAATTGGTAACAAGACATGTGAAAACCAGTAATCATCAAGGGTCATGTTGTTAGAGGTTTTGAATGACATTAGGATACATTTTTGAGTGAGCTATCCCTATATTTTCAACATTTCCATTTTATCAGTTGTACAATAATTGTGACAATCTCTGTTCCAATACAGCGCCCTAAAAAGTCACGAAAGAACCCACGAAAGACGGCCCCATCCAGTGAGTAGACTTACCTGCTAATTTGTGTAATTGTGTTTGAGTATGTAGGTTAAAAAAAGGCCTAAATCAACACTATGGAATAAAGTCAATTTCAGTTTTTACTCACATACTCTGGTCTGTATGCAAGCCCATCTGTGCCACATAAGAAAAAAGATAATGTTATGGCAAATGGTCAAAATGATGACATACTAAATGATAATTTTGAGATAAAAAGTAAGATTATAAGTCATTATTATGACATTATACATGCACCTTGCAGAATCTGCAAAATGTTAAGTATTTTACCAAAATAAGAGGGGTCATACAAAATGCATGTAATTTTTATTTAGTACTGACCTGAAGAAGATATTTCACATAAAAGATGTTTACATATAGTCCACAAGAGAAAATAATAGTTGAATTTATAAAAATGTTCAAAAGTTTACATACACTTGATTCTTAATACTGTGTTGTACCTGAATGATCCACAGCTGTGTTTTTTGTTCTGTGATAGTTATTTATGAGTCCCTTGTTTGTCCTGAACAGTTAAACTGCCTTCTGTTCTTCAGAAAAATCCTTCAGGCCCCACAAATTCTTTGTTTTTTCAGCATTTTTGTGCATTTGAATCCTTTCCAACAATGACTGTATGATTTTGAGATCCATCTTTTCACACTGAGGACAACTGAGGGACTCATATGCAACTATTACAGAAGGTTCAAACACTCACTGATGCTCCAGAAGGAAACATGATGCATTAAGAGCCAAGGTAGTGAAAACTTTTTTAATTTGAAGATCAGGGAAATTGTCTTCTTGGAAACATGTAAGTGTCTTCTGTAGCTTCTGAAGGGCAAAACTAAATGGAAAAAATATGAAATTTAGACAAAATAAGAAAAAAGTACACATCTTCGTTCTGTTCAAAAGTTTGCACCCCTGGCACTTAATGCATGGTTTTATTTCCTTCTGAAGCATCAGTGAGCGTTTGAACCTTCTGTAATAGTTGCAAATGAGTCCCTCATTTGTCCTCAGTGTGAAAAGATGGATCTCAAAATCACACAGTTATTGTCGAAAAAGGATTCAAATGCACAAAAATGCGGACCTGAAGAAATTTTCTTCTGAAGAACAGCAGGACGTTTACTTGTTCAGGACAAACAAGGGACTCATGAATAACTATCACTAAACAAAAAACATCTGTGGATCATTCAGGTAACAACAAAGTATTAAGAATCAAGTGTATGTAAACTTTTGAACAGGGTCATTTTTTGAAATTCTCTTGTGGACTATGTGTAAACATCTTTTATATGAAATATCTTTTTCAGGTCAGTATTAAATAAAAAATATCATGCATTTTGTATGACCCATCTGATTTTGGTAGAATAATTAAGATTTTGGAGATTCTGCAAGTTGTATGTAAACCTATGATCTTAACTGTATGTCATAATTACAGTATGACAGTTTAGGGAATACAGACATAATTTCATCATTTTATCTCATAATTATGACTTAATAGCTCATCGTTTTGACTTTTTTTCTCATAATTACATCAGTGAGGTTCCAATGGATGATTTTGTTTTTCTTATGTGGCAGAAATGGGCTTCCATTTGACTGGAGCACAAGAAAAACTAATCATTACAAACTGTGAAACTCTTTAACCACCATTTGGCCAATCAAATTTGATTACTGACACTGACTACTGCATAATATTACATTTAAAATGGTTCTCTGAAGTAAGTGTGTAGAAGCATTTAATATTGTGTAAACATATTCTTCTTTGTCTCTTGCTCTGTCTCTTTGAGATGGATCTGTTGATGTAATGTCTCGCACTCAGACCGAAGACAGTTCCTGTAAACATCAGAAGCTCAGTGTGAATCACGACTGCGTTTCTGACAGCCTTAATGGGTAAGTAAACACACACATGCACAAACTCATTCACCATCTATTGCTGAATTTAAAAAGTGGAATGAAATTCTCTCAGGCTTGTTTTCAACTGTTTAGTCCAAACCACTGATTTTATCCTATGCCATAACCTTTTCTTCTTATCTTAGAAATGTCAGCCCTAGACCTAATACAGAAGAGACTGGAAAAGAAATCAGTGAAACAGACATCGAAAATAATCTTCCCAATCAACCTGACCCTCCCAAACAGCAGGTATGAGGCATATTTAGATATAGCTTCACTTCTAATTCCTTTGCAACATGCCTGACTGCATCGTTTAAAGAGCATGGTCAATTTGGTCACTTTGCAAATGACTTTATTCGCAGGAGAAAGGCAGTGATGCTGAAAATATCCCCTCCCCTCTCCTGATGATGCCCTTGTCTTGTGAGGAGAGGCAAGAACACACATAAACACCGACAATAGCATTTCTACCCATTGTAGATGCTCTTTGTTTTTGGGTTATTTTATGCTCTTCTCTTACTTGTATATTCATATTTATCATTGTTTTAAACTTCTTATGTTTGCACTTACATCTTTGATTTTCTCTTATTGCCCCGATAGGAGCTTCGTCTTGGAACATGGCATTTTTCTGGTGAGAAACTATGAGAAAATGAGAGACAGACAGGCGTTGCTCCTGAGGGAGGAGGTGACAGAGCGAGAGGAAGAAAACAAAGACGATAGAGGGAGCAGCCAGAAGGGGGATCAGAAAGGGGATCTTGAAGACACCAGCACTAAGTCAGGTCCAGCAGTGTGTATAGCTGTAAAATGTGTGTATGTTTCTGTGTGTGGTCACATTGTTCTTAGCTCTTAAAAGGATAGATGACGAAAAAAAATATTTTGTCATTATTTATGACTATTTTCAATCTACTTGGTCTCTTATATTAATTATGCAGGCTGCTGTGCCTTTAAGACGCTTCACATCTGCAATGACATATAGTGCTTTGCTGCATTTTTACTCACGAACTGTGGATTTGCTGTCCAACGTAGTAAAGAAGTCCGCTTAATTGTACTGAATGTGCACTTGAAATGTACTTCACCTTTAAAATTTTACTTTGAAGTACAGGTCAGAAGTGTGCATCCCCCTTTCAAAATGATTAAAAATGTTGATTATTTTACCAAAATAAGATGGATCATACAATTTTTTTTGATTTAGTACTGACCTGAGTAAGATATTTCACATAAACAATGTTTACATATAGTTCACAAAAGAAAATATTAGTTAAATTAATAAAAATTACCTGGTTCAAAAGTTTACATACCCTTGATTCTTAATACTGTGTTGTTACCTAAATGATCCACAGCTGTGTTTTTTGTTTAGTGATAGTTTTTCGTGAGTCCCTTGTTTGTCCTGAACAGTTAAACTGCCTGCTGTTTTTCAGAAAAATCCTTCAGGTCCCACGAATTATTTGTTTTTCCAGCATTTTTGTGTATTTGAACCATTCCAACAATGACTATATGGTTTTAAGAGCCATCTTTTCACACTAAGGACAACTGAGGGACTCATGCAACTCTTACAGAAGGTTCAAACACTCACTGATGCTCCAGAAGGATACCAAATGCATTGAAAACTTTTGGAATTTGAAAATCATTAGCTTATTTGTCTTCTGGGAAACATGTAGCTATCTTCTGTATCCTCTGAAGGGCAGTACTAAATGAAGAAATATTATATTTAGGCAAAATAAGAAAAATGTACACATCTCCATGCTGTCCAAAAGTTTTCACCCCCCGGTTTTTAATGCATTGTTTTTCCTTTTTGGAGCATCAGTGAGTGTTTGAACCTTCTGTAATAGTTGTATATGAGTCTCTCAGCTGTCCTTATTTCTTTAATAAGTACTCTTAAAGTATGCTGAAGTGTACTTCTCTTTCACAAGGGTTCCTTTCATCTTTCAATAAGGTTCTGTATGAAATGTGCACTATATCAAGTCACACGAACTGTAAAGTTTGTTGAGAGAACTTGTTAAAAAGTATTTAGAAGAGAAAAATAAGTATCAATCCCAGAGTTTTCCTTAATATGGGCCAAGTTTCTGAATACCAAATAGATCAAAATTGGCATCATGTCCACCTGTCTAAGGTGTTTCCCTGCCTGTGGCACTATGCTTGCCAATATCTTTGGAAAATGGATGGATGGCTGTTATGTATTCGAGTTACAACATTACATAACAAACCATGTTAGTTTAATTTTTAATAAATGATATGTGGAGGAAGTAGCATGATTTAATATTATACATTCTACAATTTTGTGTCTGTTTGTCAGCAAGGCTGACCGTTACCTACCCGTATGTACTATACTAGTGCAACCAAAGTACATGTACATTAAGTGGGACAGTCTGTTTATAGCGCTTTTTGTGACCTGAGGCAGTTTCTTGATGAAGAACATGGCATCAGCTATTCCTCCTCCTCTCCTCTCTCCCTCCTTCACGCTCAGCGGGCTGTAGCTCTGGAGCAGCTCCCAAAACCACCTCAATTCTATTTCCACTCAGCATTAGTCAAAAGGGCAGAAGAGGACATGTGGTTAACGGCTAGCGCAGCTGGCACGTACAAGCTACCGTGTCCCGTTGAGTTCATGGAAAAAGTGTATTTAAGTGCATTCCGATTATTGCACTTGAAATAAAGATGACTGACAATGAAAGACTTCAGATTACAGTCCTTTACTAAATGTGCACTGAAAACTCTATAAGCCGATGGCTGCACTTTTTTCAAATGTGGAGTGTATCATGTAGGTGTAATAAGACAATATTCTGTGTGTCTTCTGCACATTACAGACCAGTGCCTGACTCACTCCAGCCCACAGTCTGAAAACAGAGAGGGAGACGACGAGGGGAGAAGTGTACAGAGCAAAAACCTCACACAAACACTCCAGGGGATCTATGACGTCATTGTCAGTCACAAGGGTACGTCTGTTGATTTTATTAATAGAGACGTTTCGCAAAAGGCTTAGTGTGAAGACCAGCACAGCTGATCGCTCTTTCTGTCATTTGGGTTTTTTAGGGTCATCTGGACAAACCCTCGCCGCTCCTCTCCTGAACCTGTGCTCCAGAAAGAGGTTTGTCCGGATATGTGTGTGCGCATGCTTTTCCACTCACCAGTGTTGTTTGCTCAGTGGCTCTCCTGCTGTTCTCTTCACAGTCTCCAGATGATTAGGGATTCAGGGAACCTGGGAGTTCAAACCTCTTCCCACTGACAGCTACAGTAGATTGCAGAATGTTCTTGAAGTTATGATTATAATTAGAGATGTCAATTGTCTGTATTTTCTATTATCTAAATTGATCAATTAATGTTAATGGCACAAAGATGTAATGAACATTTTCCTTCATTAACACATTTCCAGTCTAACATACTTTAAAGGGGTCATAAAATGCCTTTGTTTTTTATTTTGTACTAATCTCTAAGTTAGCCAATAGGTTATTTTCTGTCCTGCCTTTAACACCTCTCAGCATAACACTTTGTTTGAATAGGCATAGCGGATTGTAGACTCGGAAGTAAATGCCCACTGCTCCATGATTGGCTAACAGTGTACATTTATTCCTCATAGATGGACACCGCTGTGATTTAGGTTCAAAACACATAAATAACTCTGTAGATATCAAACGATCTGTAGGAAGAGACGAAGCAATACTCGCACTTTTGTTGTGACATCACTGTTGGATCCAATATAGGCATCACAGCATCGTCTTTTAGTTTCAATCCTGTCACTCTGGTTACTGATGTAACCTCGGTTCCCTGAGATGAGAGACTGAGCGTTCAACAAATCCACTGTAAAATTAAGTAAACAATGGACCGAGTTTTTACAGATGTTGTCTGGAATTAAAAATAAAATTTATCCGCTTTCTTCTAACGTTGGAATCAGATGGAAGACGATGCAAAGACTGTTTTCCCACATATTGGCACTGCAGAGCATCCTGTTGTTTTCAGAGCCATCTTTTGGTCTCGTTTGGTTTCTGCGTAGACCTGCGCATTTGCCTCTTTGGAAAACACTATGCACATGAATCAGTGGGCGGGGCTAAACAGGCAGTGATGTCGACCTTCTTCTGCGGAGGCGGCGCTTAATCTACCTATTACATCATAGAGTAAAACATTCCAAAAGCTGTCGTTTTGGCACTGCCTTCAATATAAGCTGTTTTTAGACTAACGACTATTTTGGGTTCTGAAACTTACAGGAACTTTTTATAAAACAATGACTTTTTATACTGTATGTCAAAAGATCAAGGGAATTTGGTTTCTCAATTCATGACCCCTTTAATGTGTTTTACTGACCATTTAGTATCATTAAAATCATGGGCGTCGGAACCATTGAATGTGGGTGAGACAGGACCCACCCACTTTTGAAGACCAATGATATCAGACCCACCCACTTTTACCGTCTCTAATTCAGCAAATATGTCTGTGCACTTTTTAGATGTAAAATGAGATGTGAAAAGGCAAAAGAGAGATTTCGGCAACAGGCAGATGCGAACCCGGGCCATTCGCGCCACTCTGTTCTCTGATATATTTCAATAGATTGTAAAATATTTTGGACAACTTTTTATTAGGAACTTTAAAGTCAACTCATAACATAGAAGGAAGTTATCTGGTTTTATTCAATGCCTGCTTCTGATTGGGGCCAGTCATAGTTAGAATTTTAGAGTGGGAGGGCATTCAGCTGGACACGCCCCTGTCTTAAAGGGGTCATATACTGAAAAATCAGAATTCCCTTTATCTTTTGACATATAAGAGGTCATTGTACTATAACACCATCCTGTAAGTTTGAAAACTCCAAACTTGTTCATTAGTCTAAAAACAGCTTATATTGAAGCCAATCTGCCAAAACAACGGGTTGTTGTGCATGTTACTTTAAAAAAGTAATTAGTTATAGTTACTAGTTACTTCTCACAAATAGTAACTGAGTTAGTAACTGAGTTACATCATATATAAAAGTAACTAATTACCAGGGAAAGTAACTATTGTGTTACTTTTTGAAAAGAATGTTAAAACGTCAAATAACTTGGATGCCCCAATATAAAAAAAATGAATGAATAAAAAATTGTACACTAATATACACTATTTTAAAGTTGGGGACAACGTTTTAACAAGAGAGACACCTTCCAGGGGCTAAATATCACGTTACTGGGGTCGCTTTAACCTGCAGACATGAGAAATGTCTACTTTTAAATGAGGTCACATCGAAAACAAATGCTCTGCTAAAGTAATCTGTATGATACCATGCAAGCTCCAGTTTTTCCTGTGTAATGTAAACTCATTTCTAATGTAATCATCTTGGGGGTCAAAACAGGACAGAAAATAGCCAATTCACTACTAAATTATGTTTTCAATGTCAAAAAAAATTTTGTCCACTTTTAAAACTCGATGATAAACCAGTCACACCACACAAGTGTGACTACCTGTTTTTATTGTGTGGTCATACTGCTTTGTCTGATATTACAGATTGTTTAATATGATCTTGAGTATTTGTGCATTTTTAACCTAATTACAGCAGCATCAATCTGAAGGATGTAGGCTGTCAAACATACACAACTGTTAGCCAATCATAGCACTGGACGTTTACTTCCGAGTCTACAATCCACCACGCCTATTCAAACAGAGCATTTGATGGGGGTCAAAACAGGACAGAAAATAGCCAATTACTACTAAATTATGTTTTCAATGTAAAAATTCTGAAAACTTGATAAGTGGATTTAAGAGAACAGTACAAAGAAACAAAGGCAGTTCATGACCCATTTAAAGGAATAGTTCACTGAAAACACACACACAGATGAACCTCAAAGCTACTACACACTTTTTTTTTAATTTGTTGGGGGAAAGACAATTAATTTGCGTGTGTTTTCTCTTCCAGATCAGGCTCGGCTCCTGTTGACCTCAGTACCTTGCAGAAGCAGCTCCTCGCAGGCCACTATGAGAGTCTGGACAGCTTTCATTCAGACATGCTGAAGGTGTTCCACTGCGCTGAGGTCAGTTTATTGGACTCACACTGTTTTGTTCTGCACCTGTCACGGGTTTGACTTTTGAGCTGTCTAGGTCATACCTCAGACTGACCATCAAATGATATTCACAAAAGAATGGAGTAGATTTTTATTGCTACACATCCAGAGTATTTCCCTGTAATGTTACCATAGAACAGCACCCTGAATTTATCACAGGGACAGTCCCTCTGGAGCAGCCTGAGGGCCAGTGTCTTGCTCCAGGGCACAATGGTAATGTCTCATGCCTTGCTTCTTTAAGGGGACCCAATCATAATATCTGCCTCAGCAAAATAGAACTTTGCATTTCACTCTTAATATTTCATGCTGTCATTATGTTTTGAATTCTATCAGAAATACTATGGATGTGAGTCGTCAGTGGGTCGTAATGTGAGGCAGCTGAGGGAAGTGTACAACAGTGCTCATCAGGAGGCCTTAACTCACATCGGCAGTTTCCTGTGAGTGACAGAAAACCACATCAGCAACCTCTATCGGGGTGTTGCTGTGACCAAAACCCAGAGGCATGATGGGCCTTCCAGAAGGCAGATAATGCTCTCCGATACCAAAGACCTGCTGTATGTTGCACTCACAGATGCACTGCACAGGTAAAAAATTTTCTATTTATACGCAACTAATTTAACCTTCAACAAGTATCAAAATAAATATTAATTTTAATAGTGTACATTTTAATGTTTTGTTTGTTATGCCTAAATTCTTGTAGCATTTAAAACAATTAATTTTAGTTTTTAATATTTTATTTTTCTTGTTATTCATTTATTTATTATTTATTAGCCATTTATTATTTTTTAAATATTTTATTTTTAATTAATTCATAATTATAAAAATAAAGCATTTAAAGATTTCGTTCAATGTTTGTTCATGTCTGTTTACAGTGCATAAATTAATGTTAACAAATGCAACTTGTGATATTAATAATGTATTAGTAAATGCTGAAACTAACATGAACTAACATTAATAAATGCTATAGCAGTATTGTTCATTCTTAGTTCATGTTAACTAAAATAGTTAACTAATGTTAACTAATGAACCTTATTATAAAGTGTTACAATTTGTGTCTTATATTACAGTAAAAACATCTAAACATCCTTGAAATTAGGTTATTCTCTCTAATTGGCATTTTTCTTTCTTTCTTTCTTTCGTTTGTTCATTTGTTATTTCGCTCGTTCTTTTGTTCTTTTTCGTTCTTTCATTTTTTTATTTCATTCTTTCTTTCATTTGTTCTTTCATTCTTTCTTTTGTTCATTCTTTTGTTCTTTCTTTCAGTCTTTCATTCTATCGTTCGTTCTTCAGTTTGTTCTTTTGTTCGTTCTTTTTCTTTCTTTCATTCTCTTTCATTCTTTCGTTCTTTCTTTCGTTTTTTCATTCGTCTTTCTTTTGTTTGTTCTTTCTTTTTTTGCTCATTTGTTCTTTCGTTTGTTTTCTTTTTCTTTCTTTCGTTCTTTTTTATTTCATTCTTTCATTTGTTCTTTCTTTCATTCTTTTGTTCATCCTTTCATTCTTTCTTTCGTTTTTCTTTCTTTTGTTTTTTTCTTTATTTTGTTCTTTCATTCTTTCTTTCATTCGTTCTTCCATTTGTTTTCATTTTTTTTTTTGTTCATTTTCTTTTGTTCGTTTGTTAATTTGTTCGTTCTTTTTTTTCTTTCTTTCATTTGTTCTTTCTTTCGTTCGTTCCATTGTTCGTTAGTTTGTTTTTTCTTTTGTTCATTTTTTTTAGTTTGTTCATGTTCTTTTTCTTTCTTTCATTCTCTTTCATTCTTTCGTTCTTTTTTCATTCATTCGTTCTTTTTCTTTCTTTTGTTCTTTCTGTCATTCTTTCATTTGTTCGTTCTTTCTTTCGTTCCTTCATTCTTTTTTCTTTTTTCTTTCTTTCTTTCTTTCTTTCATTTGTTCGTTCCTTCCTTCCTTCTTTTTTTGTTCCCTCTTTCTTTCATGTTTTAATCATAAGCCTCACTAAATTTGTTGCCATTTGTGGAATCTTTCCTTCATTCATTCAAGGCATTTGCTTTTGGAAATGTAACGTAAGCCAGTAGTTTCCAATTGTTGTTGTGGGCAGTCAGCTCTAAGTAAAGCAACTGTAACTGTAAGGCCTTTGCATGGATCAAAGCCTTTTATTTCTCTGCACTACAAGGGTCTTTTATTATTATGTGCTGGTAAGGTTCTCTCACTCTTACCATTTCCCCTATTCTTTGTCCTCTGTAGGTTAAGACAGCACTCCTGGAAATGCCATTTGTGAGCATGGACACGGCTGATGCTTGACAACATGATTAGTTGAAAGCAGCTCAGCCTTTCTTTCTCTCAGGGAAAAGAAAGTCAAGCGAAGGAACAGGAGACATGACAAAACAAATCAACATCAGAGACCCCAGATCATTTCATATACCCGAACTACATGCATTCTTCCATTTTGAGATGTTACACTGTAGACTGCACATAAACATGTTGAATGGGATGCAGGGAACCATGCGAACAGGACGTGGTGCTGTTTCGGGGCTGAAGGAATGAACATGCACAGACTGTTTTAAATCATTCAACACACTACATCAGCATAACTACAAGAAAATGGACTTCACTACTCTTAAAAGGCTTCGCTGACTGAACAGTTTTGAATGGAGTGAACAGAATTGTGGTCTAAAGCCTTTTTAGTGTTTTGTGTTGAAGGTTATAACTATAAAGTAAGCAATAATGCATGAAAGGTTCAATAACAGCCTTAATGTAAGCAAAAGTGTGTTTATAGTCATTTTAGAACAGTAATTTTTATTTTAAAGGGAATTTACTACCACTTGTGCAGCGATGTCTTGTGCTAGTGATGTTTTGTAATACATTGATTTGAAGCAGTAATCTTTATAGCTTTGAGACTTACTTTGAGATATATTTTATACCATTGTACAGTATATTGTAAATAATGTATATTTAGCAAAAGTATGTTTTAGTATGGTTCAAGAAACTATTTACAGTCTTAAATTGTTGTGGAAAAATCTGTTTGAAAATTGATTCTTTAATAATATTTTTATAGATAGTTTTTAAGGTGTCTCGATGCATGTGTAATTTGAAACAGGACATTCAGTGTCTGTAAAACATCAGATTTTCATAGTCTTCTTTATGCATGGCATACTTTATATTGCTTAATAATGTATAATAGCTGTGTATACATATGCAACAAATTATATGTCTATGCTGAACTAAGAAATTAATCGTTGAAACTCATTAAAAAGCAGAACAAATTAATTAATCCAGCTATGTTAGTTCACTCATAAAAGTAAGTCGATACTTGGACCGTTGTGCTTTTTAGATTTTATAGGTTTTATTGTTTATAGATAATAGTGCTTGAAGAAAGTTGTAACCAGTTACTCGTGGTAAGACAAAGATGCAAATTAAACCCACAGGAAGAGCTGCAGATCTATTTTTATCTTTTAATTTGTCCATAAACTTTTTAGTGCTTCATAAGCCAAACGTTCATTGCTTTAGCTTTGTCTATACAATTAAATGTGTGTCAGTGGACCTACATTAGGTTATTGCATCATATGATTCATTAAATATTATATCTCCATTGTGGCCTCAGCACATTATACTCCAACTCTGTTCAAGTCTAAATCAGGTCACAGTGTCAGATTGTTTAACTGTGAAGCTGAGGTTCTTTCCAGGTCTAGTTTTACATAATTAACTTGATTTCATCACTCTCATTATATAACAAGGTGATAGGAATAGATTCTGGTTTGACTATTTGTCATACATTCATTTCTAGAGAGGGATCTGCAGACAGTCTTCACAAACAAGACTGCAAGGGAAAAGCAGACTTACAGACTAATTGTGTCTGGAATTATAGATTTTATAGATTGTGTACCTGCCTAATAGCTTTTGGACTTATTATTTCACTAGATAGCAGTGTCAGGATTGTTGTTTACAAGGGTTTTAGAGAGGAATGGCACTCTCTAGTGGTAGTAATATACTAACACTAACTAATATGCAGATCTGAAGGTGCGACAGTACGTTCACTGAACATTTCGACTCAAAATCAAACGCTAAAATAGCTTTGTTTATTTTTGTGTTTATCAATATACACTGACCAAAATTATAAACACAACACTTTTGTTTTTGCCCCTATTTTTCATGAGCTTAACCCAAAGATCTAAGACTTTTTCTATGTACAATAGGCCTATTTCTCTCAAATATTGTTCACAAATCTGTCTAAATCTGTGTTAGTGAGCACTTCTCCTTTGCTGAGATAATCCATCCACCTCACAGGTGTGGCATATCAAGATGCTGATTAGACAGCAGGATTATTGCACAGGTGTGCCTTAGGCTGGCCACAATAAAAGGCCACTCTAAAATGTGCAGTTTTATCACACAGCACAATGCCACAGATGTCGCAAGTTTTGAGGGAGCGTGCAATTGGCATGCTCACTGCACGAATGTCCACCAGAGCTGTTGCCCGTGAATTGAATGTTCATTTCTCTTCCATAAGCTGTCTCCAAAGGCGTTTCAGAGAATTTGGCAGTACATCCAACCGGCCTCACAACCGCAGACCACGTGTAACCACACCAGCCCAGGACATCCACATCCAGCATCTTCACCTCCAAGATCGTCTGAGACCAGCCAACCAGACAGCTGCTGTGTATGGGTGTATGGTGTCGTGTGGGTGAGTGGTTTGCTGATGTCAACGTTGTGGATCAAGTGGCCCGTGGTGGCGGTGGGGTTATGGTATGGGCAGGCTTATGTTATGGACAACAAACACAGGTGAAATTTATTGGTGGCATTTTGAATACACAGAAATCCTGTAATGAGATCCTGAGGCCCATTGTTGTGCCATTCATCCACGACCATCACCTCATGTTGCAGCATGATAATGCACGGCCCCATGTTGCAAGGATCTGTACACAATTCCTGGAAGCTGAAAACATCCAAGTTCTTGCATGACCAACATACCGGACAAGCCACCTATTGAGCATGTTTGGGATGCTCTGGATCGGCATGTACGCCAGCGTGTTCCAGTTCCTGCCAATATCCAGCATTTTCGCACAGCCATTGAAGAGGAGTGGACCAACATTCCACAGGCCACAGTTAACAACCTGATCAACTCTATGCAAAGGAGATTTGTTGCACTGTGTGAGGCAAATGGTGGTCACACCAGATACTGACTTAATTTTGGACCCCCCAGGACCCCTCCAATACAGTAAAACTGCATATTTTAGAGTGGCCTTTTATTGTGGCCAGCCTAAGGCACACCTGTGCAATAATCATGCTGTCTAATCAGCATCTTGATATGCCACACCTGTGAGGCGGATGGATTATCTCGGCAAAGGAGAAATGCTCACCAACACAGATTTAGACAGATTTGTGAACAATATTTGAGAGAAATAGACCTTTTGTGTACATAGAAAAAGTCTTAGATCTTTGAGTTCAGCTCATGAAAAATGGGGGCAAAAACGAAAGTATTGCATTCATAATTTTGGTCAGTGTAAATATAAATACTGTACACAATCCCAGCTGAGGAAGAAGGGTCTTATCTAGTGAAATTATTGCTGCTCATTTTCTAATATGTGAAATCGAGCTAGTGCAAGATGAGCAGGATAAGTCTCTTATTCCTCGCCTGGGATCATGTAGAGAGCCCTTTTAAGCTGCAATGAAAGTGCAATTTGGACCTTAAACCCGTTGGGAACCATGAAAGCCCACTATATGGGGAAAAGACTGGAATGTTTTCCTAAAGAAACTTAATTTCTTTTCGACTGTATAGAGAACTATAAGAAGCCAACAGGGTCAATGAAGAGCATACTTGAGATAAAATAACCACGTGACTACAGGAAAGAAGAACCAAGGTAAATATCACAAGGTGTGATATTATTTATACATTTGTTATACATACATCATTAAAATGTAATTTACTCTGTGATGCAAAGCTGCATTTTCAGCAGCCATCTTTTTAGTGTTCAGCGTCACATGATCGTTCAGACGTCATTTTAATATTAACTTAATGGTTTTTATTAATGTTAAAAACGGTTTATTTTTACGATTTTTAATGAACTGACAGTTAAAATGACAAAATTTATTAAATTTGTATTCGTTTTGTTACTTTTAATGTAACACAAATTAAGTTCTTTATACAGTCGAAAAGAAATTAGGTTTTTTTTTTTTTTTTTAGGAAAACATTCCATTTTTTCTAAATATAGTGGACTTCTATGGTTCCCAACAGGTTTAAGGTCCAAATTGCACTTTCTTTGCAGCTTCAGGCGAGGAATAAGAGTGTTCATTATTTGTAGCTCGCCAGCTATAAGCGTTTATTATTTGTTAAATGAATGGTTCTTATTAATGTTAAAAACAGTTTATTTTTAGGATTTTTAATGATTAGAAGGTTTAAACGACAGCATTTATTTAATATAGAAATCTTTCGTAACATTATAAACGTCTTCACTGTGACTTTTGATTAATTTAATGCATCCTTGCTAAATCAATTTTAAAACAAAACCAAAAAATTCACTGAACTTTTAAATGACTAATGAAATGACTTTTAATATTAAGCAACAAAAAATGTTTTCAACGTTGATCAGATTAAAAATGTTTCTTAAGAACCAGATCTGCATATTAGAATGGTTTCTGAAGGATCACGTGGCACTGAAGGCCAGAGTAATGGCTGCTTTATGGATTATGTGATTTTACTTGGATACATTTTCCATTGGAGTGGAGGTGAATTACACTTGCATAATTGCACCATCTAGTGAACACAGTAGATCAGTGAAGGGCATCTGTGCTAAAAATATTCTCATATTCACCTTTTTGGGGATAGGAGGAGAGTTATGGCATACTTGTCAACAATTAGATGTAGATTAATATTTTTATATAATAAATGTTTGTAATTCAGGCATTAAGAAAAATAAGTATCTTCGTCTTTTTAACTTTTTTGTGGTAGATAAAATTGTGTATAATTATTTCTGTGTACTATCATTTACTTATAAGCATAAAGAATAACGTGCTATCTTATATGATTATGCGATACAGCAATAAAGGGTCTGGAATTCTGCTTAAGCACAAATATAAATTTCTTTATTATATCTGAGCTGATTTTACATGTTTTTTAGAAGAGTGCTCATTTATGGTCTTTAGCTGATGGCTGATGTAAGCATTTAGAATCAGCTGGACTGCCAACTGGTGGGTCTGAGACCAATTTGATGGTGGTCAGGCTTGTTAGAGTTGAAAGTGGAACTTGGATCAGTACAGTAATGGCACAGAGCCATATTGATATTTATTTATGTTTATTGCTGGAACTCACATGCTGCTTGAACTGAGGCGAATACAGTGATCTTACATTAAAGGGTGGAAAAACACATTTATTGTTTTGTATCTTTGCGTAGCTTTGAACATAGGCCTGTAGTCCACAGCAGTCCAGTCTGTGGAAGATTTGTTTTTGTATTCTGTCTACTATATTGTCAAGTTTATGTAAACATGCACTTAAGTCTTTGGAAGCTGCATCACATCTTGCTGGATTTGAATCATGTTTGAAGTGTTTGAATCAAGACCACAAGAATACAAGAATCATTCAGTTTTAGCTGTAAGTTTATTGCATTTCATTGAATAGTATTTATTAATGTACTTTGAACTCTTTTGTAATTTATTTCCCTCATTACTTTGAATATGTATTTGAGTTCTATACACATAAGTCGTCTTTTTTTTTCTTCTAAAAAAATAAATACTTAATGTCTCCAATTTACAGGACTCACCACCACTGCTAATATTTTAGGGCATAAATACCAACATAAATACCAAGAACACATGGGGGATTATATTTAGCTATAAGAATATATGGTAGGTTCTCAGTGGTTTATTTTATTAAACGTAATAAATTCCCTTTTTGTGAAAGTCACATTTATTTTTTATGTTTTACGGTAAATATTTGTTTTGTTACTTTTTCGATGTCATTTATGCATACTGTAGTTTTCATGCTTCTCTTTTCTCTTCAAACTTTAAATTTAACTATCCATGTTTTTCTTACCATAAAAGTGGGCGTAGCCATTTGTAAATTTTATGGGTCTGGCTTCCTGTCTCATCACGTCCAGCTATTTTTAGCTGTACAAAATAGCTCCTTTTGCTTTTTGATATTGCAAATTGCTGTGTCTTACCATACTATTTTAATGTATTATCTTAATTATGAACACACTGGTTTTACAGTTTTTTATCGTTTGCTGCACGTTGTTGTTCTTCTCGCTATTTCCTTATAACGTTAGCAAAACGAAAGTCTCACCCATAGGCTTCCACATTAAAGAAAAAGGTGGCTAGAATGTTCAAAAGTATCATCTAAAAACAAAGGGAAAAAATAAACAGTTTCTGTATTTATTATGTGATTTACATACATTTCTAGAAAATGTCCTTAAGATGTTAATTTTAACATTAAATATTATTGTAAATGGCAATAATATTTCACAGAATTACTGTTTTTACTGTATTTCAGAAGAAATAAATTCAGCCTCAGAAATGTATTTCAGGGAGTTTCCTCCTCTGTTGACCATTACAGTAACTAAGACACTAATTATAGTGATGGCAACAGTATGTCTGAACTGCCCCTGCTTGTATTATATGCACATGTGATTATCCAACCACCTGTTGATTCCCTTCATGTCAGACAGAAGGTCAAATCTGACTTTGGTAATATGAGCCACCATTTGTTTTTATTCTAAATGAACAAGTCCTGTTATGAGAAATCATTCAGACTATACTTTAAATGTGTTTGAGTGCAGTGGCATGATTAATATAGGGAAGTTCATCTGTGCAAGGAGTCATATGGCTCCCTTTATTTAGCACGCTAAGATAAACATGTGCTAGTCAAGTAAGGGGAGAGGAAGAGCCCCCAAACACTGTCCTGCCCCTGCACATGTGGTAGACATGTGTTGTCATTTGTCTCCGCAGCTGTTGGGACAACACCTCATATCTAAACCCCCGTGCCAGTGAGTGTTTGGGACATTTAGGGGACACAATTTGCATTTTATCAGCCAGTGTATTTCAAACAAGTAGTTGTAATGGATTCTCGGCTGTCGAAACAGATCCAGTGTTCGGTGTGTTTGGGGGACTTTACAGATCCCGTGAGTCTGCTGTGCGACCACACGTTCTGCCGACAGTGTATCAGCAATCATTCCCAAAGCTGTCGTCTGAAACTCTGTCCAGAATGCAGACGACCCTATACTATGTGGGACATTCGGTCCAACCGAGTCCTGCGGAATATGGTGACCGCTGTGAGGGAACACTTGAGTGAGCAGCAGGCCCTCAGGGACATGAATGTAGCGACCTGTGGAGCAAGCGCGAGAGTGTTTGAGGAACCAGAGAAGCTTGTGTGTTCAGATCATCAGGAGAGACTCAAGCTGTTTTGTGAGACAGATCAGAAACTGGTGTGTCTGATCTGTAGGGACGGTGAGAGACATCAGGGACACACGTTCAAACCTGTGGAGGAGGCAGCGGAGCCCAGAAAGGTCAGTGAGGACTGAAACATCACAAACTGTACCTTCATAAGCCTTGTGTTTTGAGTTTGACGCTTCTCAAATTTCAGGTCATATCCAGGTCAGAAATGCGAAAGCCTAGAAGTTCACTTGGTTTCTATTTTGGATGTATCTAATGCCATGTACTGACTGAGTTTCTGTTTGGGGTCTCAGAGACACCAGGGTCATTTTACTGTAATTTCTCAACATTAAAGTATCACGTTCGTTCTTCATGACTTTTCACAATCGTAGGGCTTCTTGAATACGCAAATTTTGAAGTCTGGATGAGTAAATTACCGAAAGTCAGAGCCTGTGTATAGATTTGAGTTGACTTTTTGAGTTGACTGAAAATTGCAATTATGTTCAGTTGGAGGATATCAAACATAATTCATATTTTGAGCTATTTTTAAACACATTTTGTTTTCATTCCTAATTGTGTCCAGCAACAAGCCACGTGATTCTGCATGTTTCTGCATGTTGTGCTTATTTGGAAGTGTTTGTTTCTCAGTCACACTCTTAAAAAATAAAGGTTTCTTACTGGCATCAGTGGTTCCATGAAGAACCTTAAACATACATGGAACCTTTCAAATGCAGAAAAGGTTCTTTATAGAGGAAAAAGATTCTATAGGTTTTTAGAATGTACTTTAAAATAGTTCATTTAAGAACTGTTCACTGCAAGGTTTTTTGGGGAACCAAAAATGGTTCTTCTATGGCATTACTCCAAAAACAACCATTTGGATCCTATATTTTAAGAGTGCAGTAAGTGTATGATGCCCAGTTTTTCATTTTAAACAGATTGCAAAGTTGACAAATTAGCCCTCAATCTGTTTAGTCATGAAGTTTATTCCAGACTTAATTAGAAGAACTAGTCATAAATTAAATTAAACTTAGTAATATCCTTTAAATGTACTTAAGACATGTTACGTTTCAGAGATTTTAAATATGAAACTTTAAATAATGCAATGGATTTTCACATAAGGTACATTATTCCTGGTTTGTTATTATTTCTGCTATTGTTTATTTAAAAGTATCATTATTTATTATCCATGTACATCATTGGGTTGCTAGAATTTCTGGGCAATTCGTACGTATTTTACGCAACCTGGTCTCATGATGAAAACATACCTGTGGGAACAGAAATAACCGGAACAGATGAATGTACATATTGTACGTTTTATGTGACGTTGGGATTGTACATGTCACCACAGTTCTGACCTGAAATGTCCATCGAATGGTACTGTAACTCTAATGCTCCATGATGTTTTAAAATATAGCATCTGCACTACACTTAAACCTACTTGATAGTATGAACAAAAGTGAATGTGATATAAAAACACAATTCCAAGCATGCCGTTTTAGCTTGTTTTTTTTCATCTTTCAGCTCTTTCATCGTGAGTCATGTTTCTCACAGAATTTGTAAGGATTCCTCATCCTAAGTCCAATTCTATGCCAGTTGAGCTACCAAACAAGATTGTTACGTTGGGAAACATATGGAGCTAAATGGCGGTTGCTGTTTTACCGCCTCTAGTGTTCATTTATGTTGGAAACTGCAGTGATATGTACTTAAACGTCTCGCAAAACTTTTCCACATGGTACTTTTTCATCATGAGATCAGGTTGATTTTTCGAGTTCCCCAATTTGTATGAATTCATACAAATAACCTACTCCTAACTCCGCCCCTAAACCTACCTGTCAGTGGGGTCTAGACAAATTGTACAAAAACGTACGAGTGAGGCTGTACATATTAGCCACCTTGTAAAATATGTACGAGTTGGTCATGAGATAGCATTGTAAAAACAGTTAAAGGTACCATTTCACCCAAAAATGAAAATTCCTTCCCTCATGTCATTCCAAATCCAGACCTTTATTCCTCTTTGGTACTCTGCATCATGGTACTCTTGTGAACATGCATTGAAGACACGGAAGAGAAGAAACTGTTGAATAAAGTCGTTAATTTTGTTTTATTTTGCACAAAGCGTATTCTCGTAACTTCATAACATTACGGTTGAACCACTGATGTCACATAGACTATTTTAACAATGTCTTTACTATCTTTATGGACCTTGAACATGTCAGTTGCGTTGCTGTCTATGCAGGGTCAAAGCTCTCAGATTTTGTCAAAAATGTCTTAATTTGTGTTATGAAGATGAACAAAGGTCTTAGGGGTTTGGAATGTACGAATGTTAGAACCTGAGGAACAAACATACATAAAAACAGAAATTAAAGGAATAGTTCACCCCAAACATTAAAATGAGCTAAACGTGTTGTTCCAAACCTATATGAGTTTCTTTCTTCTGCTGAACATAAAAGATAGTTTGAAGAATGTTGTTGGTCCTCTTTGACTTCCATAGTATGAAAATATACAATAGAGGTTAGCCTTGGTTTGGTTACCAACATTCTTCAAAATATCTTTTTTTTATGTTAAGCAGAAGAGAGAAACTCGGAACAAAACTTGAGGGTGAGTAAACTATGACAGAATTAAAAAAAAAATTTAAGGTGAACTATCGCTTTAATCACTATGTGTGTTTATATATTATTGCCCAACTTATTGTGGATGACAAAGCAAACAGAAGTGCTCCTTCATACTCCTCTGAAGGATGCTGTAGATTTCTAGGAGCAGGACTGAGCACCACCTGAAATATTCATGTCAAACGCCCACTGTCCTGTGTGTTGTAGAATTTATTGTTAGAGCCTCTGAGTTTCCTTTCGAAGGAGAATGAAGAGCTGCAGGCTCTTGTGAAGAAGCAGACGAGTGAGATCTCTAAAACGGAGGTGAAAATACACTTCACACAAAAGTCTAAATAGTCTATAAAGGACCACCGCAGGGTTCATTACTGTCTGTGATATATTTTGTATCTCAGGAAAGGTCTCGACAGCTCTCTGCTCAGATCTCTGCTCAATTTGAGGAGATGCACCAGTTTCTGAAGAAAAAGGAGGAGGAAGTGGAGAAAATGCTGGAGAAAGAAGAGAAGGATATGATAGAAAAGATGAAAAGAAACAGAGCAGAAATAGAAGAGAAGCTGAACGATGGAAGAGAGAAGGAAGGGATTCTACGCTCAGTCTTTGACACTGATCAACCAGACGGCTTTTTGCAGGTTCAAACAAACATTTGCATTCAGCAGTTTGTCCAATTATTTGTCCAAATTAGTTACATATATGTGACCCTGCACCACAAAACCAGTCGTAAGTACCACACGTATATTTGTAACAACAGCCAACAATACATTGTGGGTCAAAATTATCAATTTTTCTTTTATGCCAAAAATCATCAGGATATTAAGTAAAGATCAGGTTCCATGGAAATATATTGTAAATTCCCTACTGTAAATATATCAAAAATTAATTTTTGATTAGTAAAATACATTGCTAAGAACTTTATCTGGACAACTTTAAAGGCGATTTTCTCAATATTTAGATTTTTTTGCACCCTCAGATTCCTGATTTTTAATAGTTGTATCTCAAAATAATGTCGTATCCTTACAAACCATACATCAGTGTGGTGATCTATGGTTTTTATATATATATATAAATTACCCTTATGACTGGTTTTGTGGTCCAGAGTCACATATCTGCAAATTGTAAATAATATATATATTAAATTGTATTATTTTACAAAAAATCTTATATTATAGTACAACAATTACTATATATTTAGTTCCCAGTATATGAAACATTTGGAATATTTAAAAATATATCATGGTATTTTACAGATTCTCCAAATAATATCCATTTTCTTTTTGTCCTGTAGTGGTGGACTGAGAAAGGGCTGGACTTTGTCGAAGAGATGAAAGAGAAAGAAAGCTGTTGTGAAAATAATGACGTTGCTTCTCCAACAACCAAGTAGGAAAATATACTGTAATGCTTCAGGTACACATTATGGCACTGTACAGTAATTATCCCATTAGTTACATTCATCTCCTGCATTGTAGGTTCAAATCAGCAGTGAAAAGTGTGAATTTGACACCTAATTCTCTGCTCCTTGGCCTTCATGAGACTCATTTGCAGTTTATTGTGTGGAAGGAGATGCTGGGCTTTATCAAACCAGGTGAGGACATCAGATATACATATGTAGACAATACCATATATTAAAAATTAACATAAAAGTATATGCTGTTAAAGTCAAAAGTTTACATACACCTTGCAGAATCTGCAAAATGTTAATTATTTTACCAGAATAAGTGGGATCATACATGACATGATTTAACACTGAGAACAACTGAGGGACTCACAATAAACTATTACAGAAGGTTCAAATGCTCACTGCTGCTTCAGAAGGAAACATGATGCATTAAGAGCCAGGGGTGAAAACTTTTGAACAGAATAAAGATGTAATAAATATCATACGTTTTGTCATTTAGTACTGCCCTTCAGAAGCTACAGAAGATACTGACATGTTTCCCAGAAGACAACATAAGTTCAGTTTACCCTGATCTTCAAATTCGAAATTCCCAGCTTAATGCATTATTTCTCTTTCTGAAGCATCAGTGAGTGTTTGAACCTTCTATAATAGTTGCATGAGTCCCTCAGTTGTCCTCAGTGTGAAAAGATGCATCTCAAAATCATACAGTCATTGTTGGAAAGGGTTCAAATACACACACAAAAAAAAAAAAAATGCTGAAAAACTGAAGAATTTTTGGGACCTGAAAGATTTTTCTGAAGAACAGCAGGCAGTTTAACTGTTCAGGACAAACAAGGGACTCATGAACAACTATCACTAAACAACAACAACAACAAAAAAAAAAAAAGGAAAAAAACAGCTGTGGATCATTCAGGTAACAACACATTATTAAGAATCAAGTGTATGTAAACTTTTGAACAGGGCCATTTTTATAAATTCAACTACTATTTTCTCTTGTGGACTATATGTAAACATCTTTTATGTCAAATATCTTATTCAGGTCTGTACTAAATAAAAAAATAATATGCATTTTTGTATGATCCCTCTTATTTTGGTAAAATAATTAATTTTTTTTCAGAATCTGCAAGGTATGTGTAAACTTTTGACCTCAACTGTATTAAAATTAATGTAAAACTGTAAATGACTGTAAATACAGTAAAAAAGCTGTATAATTTTTTTGTGGGAACTGCCATACATATTTTTTGAATTCACTGATGAATAGAAAGTTGAACAGCAATTATTAGAAATAGTAATCTTTGTAACATTAGAAATGTCTTTACTGTCCCTTTTGATCAATTTATGCATCTTTCCTGATTTAAATTTGTAATGTATTACATTATATGCAGCATAAAACATTATGATAATAATAAAATATGAGATAATATTAATACAAATAGTACAATAGAAAACAGTTATTTTAAATAGCAATAATATTACATAACATGACTGCTTTTGTACTATATTTTTGATCAAATAAATGTACCCTTAGAGAGAATTTGGAAATAATGTAAGAAATCAAACTTATTAATTATTGTATGACAAACTAATCTGTGTTTATCTTTCACGGTTTGTCTTTCTTAGTCCCTGATTGTAATGTCATACATGACTGTCATGACCCATACCTGAGGGTCTCCTCTGATGGACGCAGTGTCATCCGCACATCCAAAAAGGGTATTTTCTTGCGTCACAAAGACTACAGGCCTCTGGCCAGGACTCACAAGACCTTCCAGTCAGGACAGCACTACTGGGAGGTGGACGTAGGAGCAAAGATAGACTGGAGCGTGGGCTTCGATGGTGGGTGTATAAGCAACTTAAACAAGGACATCGGGCTTCACCTTAAGCATGACCAAGGCTACTGCATCAAAGAGTATGAGACGGTGACAGAAATAGATTTGACGGTGAAACCACGCAGGATAGGGCTGTACCTGGACTGTGACCGGTGTCAGGTGTGCTTCTATAATGCCGATGACATGACTCTACTGCACACCTCCACATACCCTTCACCCATCCCGTACTCCCTCAGCCTCTCTCCAGGAGCTTATCTGGCAGGGAAGAATGCTGATCCACTCACAGTGACCTGGAACTGATCCGACTGGGAAATTATTGACACTTTAGTAAGATGGTTAGAAGAACTGGTCCATTTAATGTTTTTGAGGTGATGTAATAATGCAGGGGTGGCAAACGTCTGTCCTGGAGAGCCACAGCCCTGCAGAGTTTTGCTTCAACCCTAATCAAACACACCTGAACAAGCTAATCAAGGTCTGAAGGGTTAATAGGAAGCTATAGGCAGGTGAGTTTTCATTAAGGTTGGGGCTGAACTCTGCAGGTCTGCAGCTCCCCAGGACCGGAGTCTGCACCCCTGTAATAGTGCTTGAGAGAAAAGTTATTGGGTGCTGTATTTACTTGCTTAGTTTGTTAGTGGGTGGTTTGCTTTGTTATATTTTAGAATATTTGTGACAGGCACCATAAGCACTCTGAGAACATAAAAGACCACATTATTGTTAGAGCCATTTCCACCATATAAGAAAAAATCATGCTTTGGTGAACCATAATTATAACATGACTTCAAAATTTTGAGTTACTAAGTCATGATTATATACTATAAGATAGACATGTCACTTTTTCTTTTCTTTTCTTTTAAACTTTTTGTTATAATTTCACAATTTCACCTGTTTTGTTTCATAACTGTGATTATGTCCTAATTATGTTATATAATAACAATTGTATGTCATAATTGTTATGTCATAATGACTGTTTGTCATAACTATAACTGTGATTGCCATAATGACTGTTTGCCAGAATTATGACTGTTTTATCATAATTATGTTACGTTATTCTGGCTGTTTTTGTCATAATTATGTTGTCATAGTTATGACTGTTCATGTCATAATTATGACTGTCATAACTATGACTGTGACTCACAATTACCGTTTGTCATAATTATGACTGTTTTTGTTATAATTATGTAATGTCATAATGATCGTTTGTTATAGCTGTGCATGGTCAGAAATTAACTTTTCCCATAAAGGGGCAATATTTGCCCCCCTATATTTGACCCCCTGGAATTGATTTCCAGGGGCATTTTTTACATTTGTGTGTGCATTGAGAGCAATTTTTATAGTCACCTTATTGTTATAATCACCACACTATGTTTTCTTTAATGTCAAATACTTAAATTTACCCAATTACTTTAATTAGTATTTAAACTTGTCAATAACAATACACTGTTTAAATTTGTATCTAAATTATATGCTTACATGTAAAACAAACAAACAAACAAACAAACAAAAAAAAAAAAAAAAAAAACAGGAGCTCATAGGGCTGCAAAATTATAACATAAATCATTATTGCGGATAATTGCTAAGAATATTGTAATAATGATTATATAACGTTTTATATAAAATATAAACCGTTTTTGTTTCATTCTGGGCAAGTCACATTCTGGCTTAACAGAAAAACATGTCTGTTCATGACTTCTAGCACAGGTTATGCTAAAAATGCCTGGTGTAATCACTAAAGCTTTGATATTAATCTTTTATTTACACAGTATCTGCATTGTGTTGTTTATTATGAAGGAATTCGCGAGTGTGCGCACTCACTAATAGTTCCGACTAATCTAAGCGTTTCTGACTGGCCAATGCATTCCTAAATTCAACAGAAACGCGTTTGATTGGATGTAAGGCTCAACGGCGCTGCACAAAACAGCGCGTAAAATAACCCAATGCAATGTGAACGAATCTAAATGTAGTTTCGCAGATTCACACTTTTCTTTAATTTTAACATTTAATTTTAAACGCGACAGCCGTAATACATTGTTTAACTGTGCAGGGGCGACTTTTGCCCATTTGTCTTGAATTTATGGGGCATTTTAGTTCATTTTCCTGGCATATTTTCTGCCACAGGCTCTCCTTAATTGCCGACCCCGGTGAAAAAACCAGCATATGCTGGTAGGTATGTTTTGATGCTGGGATGCTGGTTAGGTATGTTTTGATGCTGGTTTAAGCTGGTCCTTTGCTGGTTTATGCTGGTCCTTGAACAGCAACATGACCAGCAAAAACCAGCAAAGGACCATCTTAAACCAGCATCAAAACATACCTACCAGCATATGCTGTTTTTTTTTTTCCTTCACCAGGAGACCCTGTAACGTTAACTGTCATAATGCCTGTTTGTCATAATTATGACTGATTGTGTCATAAATTGTCATTATGACTTATTTTCTCACGTGGTTGAAACTGGCCTTCATAGGAAATAGATGCAGCAACCATGATTTTTAAGTCACCTTTATTCTTTCAACATACTAATGTTACTTACTAATATTAATGTTACAAACAAGTTCATGCCATATCTACATGGATTTACAGTATACTCAGAAGAGAAATGTTTATTTATGTGCCACAAGAGGGCAGTGTTACAAATTCTTAAGAAATATTTTAAAGTCTCATTTTATTTTAGAAAGATTTACGTCAGAATACAGGGTTTAGAACTTGCTCTAGAAATCACTGGGATCAAAACATATTAATATTTGAAATAACATCCATCTTTATGAATTACAAACTCGCATATTGTGACATATATCCCAATGTGTATATAAGGACCCTGGTGAAAAAAAACAGCATATGCTGGTAGGTATGTTTTGATGCTGGAATGCTGGTTAGGTATGTTTTGGTGCTGGTTTATGCTGGTCCTTTGCTGGTTCATGCTGGTCCTTGACCAGCAACATGACCAGCAAAAACCAGCAAAGGACCAGCATAAACCAGCATCAAAACCTACCTAACCAGCATTCCAGCATCAAAACATAGCTACCAGAATATGCTGTTTTTTCACCAGGGGAGTGAATGCGCTTAAGATGTGCAAATCACTGCTTATGTAGTTTAGGAATATTAATATTTTTTATTTTATAAGTTGCTTGTTTTGTCAGTGACCTCACATTAAACACATCACAACACCCTTATCTGTGCAGGAGTTTTTCTCATCGTTGTCCTTTCAAGAACTTTTGCTTATTTAGTGACATCTTCATGCGATCTGTGGTATTGCAGCTGATATGTATAAACGCTGTACGTTTGTGGCCACCACAACAGCATATTCAGCACAGTTTCTTTTAATATTTTATTGGGTATATTTACAAACACCAACATGCATAGAGCTGATTCACAGGGAATTACAGAACTCAAGAGTTGGTACAGTACATAATATGCTTAAGTGTGCTACCAGCGATGGGCAATATACCACATAGAGCTACGCAACTCATACCACACAAAGGTACACACACAAGAGATAGATAGAGAGATAGACAAGAGGAACAGATAAAAAGCAGATCAATATTATGGTATATTAACCACAAACAATAAGTACACTATATTTAGAATGCAACAAAGCGGTTTCTTTCTCTAAAACATACAAATGTAATTCCAATGTCACAATTATAAATACACAGTTGTAATGACAGCTACGAGAGCTGAAACAATAATAATGATAATAATAAATGAATTAAAAAATCATGCATCATTGCAGTTTGCCCTGTGAGGTAAAACTATGACACTAAATATTATTTATTTATTTTTTATTTATTTTTTTTTACTGAACCCCTGTTGCTTGCTTACTTCTCAAACCATAAATTTTATATTTTCTTTTTTTTTAAACAGGGACATTAAAGCTCAAGCCAATTCCATAGCTAACTTCTGAAGGTGTTACATTTCAGATTTGGTTTTCTCCTAAACTATATCCTAAAAATTGTCCCATTCTCAAACATACATAAATCCCATACATTAATTTTCAGTTGAAAGATTCATACTTATATACAGCAATGTGAATTTGTAAGTGCTACTGTAGCCCACTGCTTGTTTGCTATTGGTTGGAATAATCCAGAAGGCATATCATTATGTGGTGCGATGGGCAAAGCTGTGTTAAACGTGACAAGATTAATCTTTCTTTGTCTGAATATATTTTTGATTGCGGTGCCAAGTCAGAGGTGTGACAAAAATTCATACTACACATGAGCATTCAACTGTGGGAAACACAGAGGGCCGTTTAATGAACAAGAATAAGCGAGCTCCATTATAAATCACCTTTCCAACTACAGCCACTAAAAAACCCTGGCCTAGACCTTCAGCATAAAGCGTTTGTAGTTTGAAGCGTTTGTGAGTCCGTGCTCACAAAAAAGTTGTATTGATGATTACCTGACATTTGCTACACACATTCATGCAGGTTTAGTATGTAAACCCCTGATTCAAAGCGATATACGGATGCAGAATATCCATTCAAACGAAAATCATGAATGCTATCAATCATATATGGTTTTCCCAGCAACAAGCCTCATAAACAGTACAGTACAGTACAGTACAGAGTATGCATAGTCACTATCAAGCTCATGGTGATACAGATCTTACCACAGTAGCCATCACACTGTAAGAAATAGAAAAGAGTCATCTACACACTACCACTTGAATATATTTGACTGTTCCCATTGAGAGTTACAATAATAACGATAAGAGAATAATAATGTCGGTTTTCGAAAACAGAATGTTTTTTTTCCTTTTTTTTCCTGATAAGTGAAATAATAGAAGGGTGTATCTTCAGGTAATACCAGTGGTTTATCTATTAATTGTTGGTGTACAATTAGTCCAGCAAAGTATTAATATTATGAGGAATAAATTAGTTTTAATAGTCAAGCAGTTCGTTTTTAGAATGATTAGCCAGTAGTTCCTTTCTAAACAGTTCAATAAAAAAGTAAACTTGAGTAAATCTGTCATTTATTAAATAATTCAGCCCCAAAATAACCCAAACTCATGCCTTTGCTATAATTAAGTCGTGCTTGCCTTTACAACACGTTGCTGGGCTGATGATATGATAAAAGGGTTTTACAAACAGTTTCAGGTGAAATTAAGTCGCATGTGCATATTGGTTGTTTATCAGACTTAAAATTACAATGAAATGCTGTTTTACGAATATACATTTCTTGATAGATTCCAGGCGAGCTGTTTGTTATGGTAACACCTACTTATAAATACACTATGATGGTTTTATTTTTTGTTAATCTTGAATCTTATTCATTACCCATTTCTATTTCTTGTTTATCTGTCTATCTATCTTTGTAAAATCTAAATATATATTTATGATTTATACAGTAATTTTGTTTCCTATATATCACAGAAAATATTCCGGACGTCACAAACCAGGCAACGAGGGTCAGAGATAAACACGTAACACGGCTACTAATAACTACGTCTATATATGGTCTTTTTCCTTATACGTTATCCCCTGATATTCTTTCACACAAACATACAGGCAAAAATAAAGATAAGTCACATGATAAGTGAAGCATAACCAATGGGAACAAGGCCTTCATTGTGACCTTGACGACAGCGAATCCAGTCTTGGTCCACGCCTCCCAGGAGAACAAGCTCCTCCCCCTTTCTGAAGCTCAGCTCTGTTCCGGTGCCGCTGTGGTCACACAGAGTTCTGACCATCCTGAAGAATCAGAACACAAGACTCAGCACATTGTTGATAATAAAAGCTTCAGAGACTGCTTTACGGGTCAGCATATTAAACTGTCAAAAATGAATCAAACAATGAAAGTGTGGTAAAAGGTAACAGCATATTTTCCTTAAAGGATTTGTTCACTTCCAGAACAAAAATTTACAGATAATTTACTCACCCCCTTGTCATCCAGGATCTCTTTTTTTCTTCAGTTGTACACCACATTTTACAATGTTAACTAATCTTGACTTGTCATAAAATGTTGAAATTGTCTGATATTTTAAGAGACTTTATTGACCTTGACACATAGCAGGAGTACTCTCTATAATATTATTTCCTTTTTTCTGCAATTTCTGAATGTTTTTTTTAGATTGCTTGACTTTTATTTAGTACAAAACCATTTTCAAATATTCTGAGCAGCGAAGTAATTTTGTTAAAATATTTTTTCTAAGTAATAATAAACATTGGCAAACTACTTAATAAGATTTTCTTTTCAATAATGTCATTCTTTTAATAAAAATGTTTACTTTTATTAAGAATTTTAACCTCACATTTTCTGCTTTTTCCCCCCTTCCCCCAAAAATAATTTTCATTCAGAAATTTGTGTTTTTAAAATCAATCAATCAATAAATAAATACATAAAAACTAATAAATAAATAAAATATAAAAAAAATTATAAAAGTGTAAGAAGTGTATTCAGGTCATGGTATGTATGAATGGCATACTTCTTTTTCTCTCTTTTTTTTAAATACATTTTTTTTATCCACCTTTTTCTTTCTGTACGAGTGGGTGCGTTATTTCTCAACGCTATTAATCAGCCATATTGGCGGCACTGAATGTAAACAGTGCCACTGAACTGAACATATTTTGCTGATTATTGCTGCTGAAAATGGCCAATTATTGTCATGTTTTGGGCTGTACTAATCGGTCAGACAGGGAAAAACATTTGGAGGACTATGGAGTGCCAAAAGTTATGACAAATCAAGGAGAAGAGTGCAAAAACTGTCTAAGGAACAAAAGCCATTTGTGGTTGGTCAGACTGAACCAGGATTTTCAGGGCAAGAATCCTGACAACATTCGTGTTTGTTCTTACCTTTTCCGGTCAGTTAGGTGAAATATTAGGCTAATATCTTAATTAACCACCTATTAACTTTAGTTTGTCAAAATATTGTGCCCTTTCTTGCTTACTAAGTTCTTCTCTATATGATTTAGCAGCTTCCACCCTTTTTTTTTACATGGTTTAGACAGCATAAATTAGCAGAAAAATGTATTCAGTAGTACATTAACCGTGCAGTCCATTCTGTTGTTTACATCTGAGTATCGCCAATATGCCTGCACATCTGGGTAACTGACCAAACTGTGACGTAAACGCAAACACTCTATTATCTTAATTATGAGCACCCTGGTTTATAATGCAAATTAGTTTTAATGTTTACTGCATGTTGTTATTCTTCTCGTTATTTCCCCATAGCAGCTAATGAACCGGATGTCTCACCCATAGGCTTACTTCCGTGTTGAAGTATGATAAACAAAAATGTATACTGTGTCACTGACCTAAATACCACAAGCCCTTAAAAAAGCACTTTACCAAAAAAGTCTAACGTTATTTTCATAAAATGCATAAATGTAAATTTGTTAAGAAGAATATGAATAATCTAACAGAAACTTTACCTCAGGGGCTTTGGCTGATCTCTGGCTTCATTAATCTTTTCATTTTCATCTTCCTCCATATCTTTGCTTCTCTGGGGCTCTCTCTTCTCAGGCGGAGAAGCCTGGCCAAGATTCACTAAGCGGGAAAGGACGGATACGCCTGGGGAGAGCCACTGAGATGGGCGCCTACAGAATGAAAGAGGATAAAAAGATACTTCGCATAAATAAACCTGACAAATCTGAAACATACTAAACTGACATTTAAAAAAACATTATCAAACCTGCTTGTTGGTGGGTTGTTGGGGCTCTTAGCAGCTCCAAAGAGCCGTCCCAGACCCCAGGGAACAGCAGCTCCGGTATCCTTCAAAGAAAGGTCGTCTTTTGGTTGCTGCCTGATTTCATCTGGACTTTTTAGATTCAGTGAGAAGCCACTCTTGAAGTCATCTGGTGAGTTTGGATCTTTAACATCCTCTGTGGTGGTGGCCAAACCAAAGTTCTGCCCTAAACGCTCTCCCAAACGCATTACTGCCCCCCAGCCTTGCTGAAGAGCCTGGCCTGCCTGCTGGGAAAGGCTTCCGGCATTAAGAGGCACGGAAATCTCATTGCCTTTAAACCATGATAATGGCGAACTGGCTTCCTCCTTGGTAACGCCTGATGACAGCGAAATTGGATTGCGATAGGCTGACACATCAAGAACGTGACTCGTGAGACCTGAATTGGGATTGGTGTCTAAACCCAAACTGCTATGGTCTTGCTCTAATACGCTTCCAAGATGATGGCTGCTTCCTTGGAAAAGCCTCTTGGGTGACAAGTGGAAGCTGAAGTCTTCATTCGGTGGGCTGTATATCTCAGATGTGTGACTGGCTGGGGTGAGAGTTGGGGAGGAGGGGTCAAGGTGGTGATGCTGAAACAGCAGGTCGAGGTTGAAGGTCAGAAGAGAGAGAGGCTGCAGGAGGAGGAGAAGCTCCTCAAAAAGAGGCTGGCAAGAAGTTAGTGACAGACGCATGAAGGAAGTGGGGCGGTAATATGTTTCCAGGACATCTGTGGGAGTGAAGAAAAAGAAAATACAAAGGTAAAAAATATTATTAAAGTTTTTTAAAGAAGTCTCTTTTGCTTACCAATCCTGCATTTATTAGATCCAAAATACAGCAAAAACAGTCACATTCTGAAATATTCTTACTAATTAAAATAACTGTTTTCTATTTGAATATATTTTAAAATGGAATTTCAAAGCTGAATTTTTTAACTGAAAACAGTTATTTTAAATAGTAAAAATATTTCACGATTTACTGTTTTTGCTGTACTTTGGATAAATAATGCAAGCTTGGTGAGCAGAAGAGACTTCTTTAAAAAACATTAAAAATCTTGCTGTTCAAAAACTTTTGACTGGTAGTTTATATATTTGATCACATTTATTAATAAAAAAATAAATAAAACAGGATCAGTGGTTAAAATAGATCTACTACTGTGATGCTTCATAAATTCTATCCATTATGGGTTATCAAATAAACGTACACATAAAACTTTTGTTACTTTTTTGTTTATACACGCTTTCTTTGTCCGCTCTATTCAATTTAAAGGCACATTATCCAATATTGACAGCTAGGGTTTGAAATGGGTACTGCAGCCCAAATTCAAAATACTGTTTCTCCCGCCCACTTTTCCTCAGTGTGGATGCTCACGCGGGTTGCCAGATTGAGAACACGCAAGAGGAACGAGCGCAATTGACAATGGAAGGCGACGAATCTTACACACTGCAAGTTGTAAAGTCAGATTTATCCATGTTTTAGTATTCCTTGTCATAAAACATTTTAGATGGATGACGAATATTTTTAGATTGAGTAAAATCTGTGATCTCTGACCCAGTTCATTTGCTGGCTTTCATGGCTGCAAAAATTATGTTTTTTGAGGAAAACATTTCTGCATTTTTCTCCATATAATGGACTGGTATGGTGCCCCGATTTTGAACTTCCAAGATGCAGTTTAAATGTGGCTTCAAACGATCCCAAATGCGGTTGTAAATGATCCCAGCCAAGGAAGAAGGGTCTTATCTAGCGAAACAGTCGGTTATTTTCATTAAAATAATACAATTTAAATACTTTTTAATCTCAAACGCTCGTCTTGACTTACTTTCCCTGAACTCTGTGTATTCTGGCTAAAGACAGTTAGGGTATGTCGAAAAACTCCAATCGTATTTTCTCCCTCAACTTCAAAAAACAGAAGCTGCAGAAGTACCGACCAAGTCTATGCAAAGTGAACATGCAAAGAAGATCAAACACCCTTAACAAAAAACGTAAAACAGCGATATAGGGCGATTTTGAAGTTAAGGGAGAACATGAGATGGGAGTTTTTCGACATACCCTAACTGTCATGAACCGGAACAAAAACAGTTCAGGCAGAGTAAGACAAGACAAGCTTTTGGCATTAAAAAGTATAGAAATTGTATTATTTTTATGAAAATAACCGATCGTTACACTAGATAAGACCCTTCTTTCTCGGCTGGGATCATTTACAACTGCATTTGGGATCGTTTGAAGCCGCATTTAAACTGCATTTTGGAAGTTCATAATCGGGGCACCATCAGTCCATTATATGGAGAAAAATGCTGAAATGTTTTCCTCAAAAAAAAATTTCTTTACGACTGAAGAAAGAAGGACATGAACATCTTGGATGACAAGGGGGTGAGTACATTATTTGTAAATTGTTGCTCTGAATGTGGAGCTCTCCTTTAAGTACAGTCAGACATATTACATACTGTACAGCACCTTTAACAAGATAGAAAGCAGTCTAATGTTGTACAATGGAAATGTTGTACAATCCACCCTGGACTGATAATTCTGTTTTTGGATAATTCGCCTCGGAACGGCTCAATTTATTGCATGTGCTGTGAGTTTAGCATGCGTTTAAGAGCTCTACTGCTGTTTCCATCAAAATAAAATCTTAAAAGTGCAGTATGAATTGTGGACCGCTAGTGGTTTAAATGGGTATGGGTAATGTTACTGTAGTCCAAATTCAAAATATCTCTTTCAAGTGTAGAAATTAGAAAAGAAGTATTCCCTACTGTAGTGTAAAGGAAAAATAATATTCATACTGAATTTCATTTATTTTACAGTGCAATTGTTTTACATTATATGGCTATTACTGTCATAGCAATAACAATACAATAAATTTGTTGTTATTATTATTATATTCTAATTAGTTTGGTTTCCTAAAACACCAGTGTGAATGTAATTTAGATTTAGACTGAGACAGTATGCCACACATAAAAAGAGGGTTGAGTCCCCTTTAAAGTTCAGGTACAAGTCAATTCACTGACTTTTTGCTGACTTACGTTTTCTTAGTTAAGAACATGGGTTGGAGCTTTTAATTTTGAACTCTCAAAGTGCATTAGATAGAATAATTTAACTTTAATATGTACAAAACTTTCTTTTTTTCCCAAGTCTTCATTTTGTCTTTTTTTTTTAAATGTTGAAATAAATATTATACCATGGACTTTATACTGAGGGACCACTGGAGAACAACAGTAAATATGGACACTTACCACTGCAGGACTGCAGATGTGAAAGCCAGTAATCCAGGAGCTTGACACTTCATGGCACATTAGAAGATGAAAAGAATACATTAATGATCAATATCTTGCTGATAAAATCATCTTTTAGAAAGGCTGAGGAAAGTTCTGTCTTACTTGAGAAGGCCAAACAGGAATGCGTTGAACTTGTGTCTGCTCTGCTTAAGCTGGGGAAGCCCTGCTACCTTAGTCTGGAGGCTGTGCAAAGCCTGTGTGCTCGGGCCTGAAGGACCACAATAATTAAAGATTTTTAAAAGATACATATAAGTTCTCACAAGCAAATCACTGATTATTTTAAAATGCTAGAAATGGCAACAGAATGAATGTGTACCATGGTGAATAAGGTACTGAAATCGTGCTGTAATGCTATAGAAAACATGAGACAATAAACATAAGCAACAAAAAGAAAGAACACTGAGGGAGAAAACCAAGGAATATTTAAAGATTGGAAGTATGACAGAGATGGGTGAGTCAATACTGCAGGGATTCACAGTGCCAGAAAATAGAAGAACAAAAAGAGTGATGATGAGAAATGGAGAGACAGAAAAAATAGGTATTTATTGACCGTAATCATCTTGTGTATACCAGGTCCAGATGTCTTATACCTGGTTTGGTGGAGGCCTGAACCAATCCCCAGGGTGAATTTGGCCTTCTGCCTGCAATGAGGTCACTCTGGTGGGGCTTGAGTCCATCACAGAGCAGGTTGCGCAGGGCTGGGCAAAGGCACTGCAGTACCAGACGACCAAGACAGGGATTTACACTGCTGTCTCCAGAAAGAGTCTGTCAACAGAGGTCAAAAAAGGGCAATGGAAGATAGGCAGACAAGAGGGAGAGAGAGACGGAGAGAAAGAATAAAAATGTGCAAAGCAATGGAAAAAAAATAGGATAAATAAAGTGTTTAAAATAAATAAAAGAGAGAGGGAATATGAAAATAGGGGAAAGGGGTGAAAGTTGCATGAGGTTAGTGTGAAAATAAGTTATTCGCAAAGCTCATGTTTATGAACTTTGAAGCACCTTATTTACTGAGTGAAACTGGAGAAAGAAAAAGAAAGAGATAAGCCAAGTGCATGGAAGTGGCATGAAGAGAGAGGGAAAAACAGGTACGGTTTACTAATTCTATTAGTGTTCAATTTTTCTTTTCTGTGGGAAGGTTGATATTAAACTAAAGTGGAGATTAAAATGCCAGGTTGCACAAAACTGACCTTCTGTACAACAGTCCTGGACGAACTGAACTGAGCCAAAATGGCTTCCACTGCAACACTGACTGAACTGACAAGAGCTGTGAGACAAAACACATAAAATGTCAACAATTATTTACACAAGCAAAGCAATTTTTGAGGTATACTATACTGAATTACATTTCTTTTCTTGCAGGCAGGCAGAAGACAGCCCTTCGGCGCTCAGTGAGGGCCTCACATCTTCTCCCATCCAGGCCGCGTTCTTCTGCTCAGAGCCGGCAAACGAGAAGCTGCGAACAGCTATTAGGAGGCAAAGACAGCAGGGTGGGGTTAGAAACTCGATTAACAGAAGATAATGTATTACAGTTGATCTTGAGCCAATCCAGTGCAGTACATCACAGCAGCTCGTAAGGAACGTGTATCTGATACAAATATTAATGAATAAATTATGAAAGATATTTATTCATTTCAGTCATATTTGGATTTGTTTTGACGCATCTGGATTCGTCACATGCAAAAGCAAAACATGCTGAGCAGCATAAAAAAGAAACACCAATGCTTTTAAAATTAACGAACATATACTGTAAATGACAGGGGTAAAAAATAAACAGAATAAAATAAAAAAATGTCTAAGAGCAATAAGCATTTATATAAAATAAATAATTAAAATATTAAAATTAAAATTAAAATATTGTACAGCCGTAAACACAAAGAAATTTTCCTACCTGATATCATGATGAAAACGTACATGTGGGAACTTTTTTGCGAGGCACAAAATACGTACCAGTAGGAAATACGTATCCCTGCAGTTTCCGACAAATGAACACTAAAGGCGTTAAATCAGTGAGCACTCGTTAATGTTTTCATACACAGTTAAGATTACAGCTCCATGAAATCCATTTTTTTTTTTCACACTGAGAATAACTGAGGGACTCATATGCAACTATTACAGAAGGTAATAAAAAACATGCATTAAGAACTGGGGGTTGAAAACTTTTTGAATTTGAAGATCAGGGTAAATTTAACTTGTTTTGTCTTCTGGGAGACATGTAACTATCTTTTGTAGCCTCTGAAGGGCAGTACTAAATGAAAAAAAAAGCAATTTTGGCAAAATAAGAAAAATGTACACATTCTCATTCTGTTCAAAAGTTTTCACCCCGTCTCTTAATGCATCATTTTTCCTTCTGGAGCATCAGTGAGTGTTTGAACCTTCTGTACTAGATGGATATGAGTCCCTCAGTTGTCCTCAGTGTGAAAAGATGGATCTCAAAATCATACTGTCATTGTTGGAAAGGGTCCAATTACACAAAAATACTGGAAAACCAACAAATTTATGGGACCTTAAGGATTTTTTTGGAGAACAGTGGGCAGCTTGACTGTTCAGGACAAACAAGGGACTCATGAACAACTATTGCTAAAAAAACAACAACACAGCTGTGAATTATTCAGTTAAGAACACAGTATTAAGAATCAAGGGGATGTAAACTTTTGAACCAGTTAATTGTTATACATTCAACTATTATTTTCTCTTGTGGACTATATGTAAATCTTTTATGTGAAATATCTTATTCAGGTCAGTACTAAATAAACAATAACATGCATCTTGTATGATCGCTCTTATTTTGGTAAATAATTAACATTTTGCAGATTCTGAAAGGGAATGTAAACTTTTTACCTCAACTGTATGTACTTACTGGTATCTCGCATCTCGTGAAATGTTGCCACAGGTACGTTTTTGTCATGAGACCACGTTGAAATTTTCAAAAAATAAGTATATTTATATAAAAATAATTAAATTACAAACAATAACATTAACAGTTGAACAGTAAAAAAAAAATAATATAAAAATAAGCCACATATTATCATTTTAAAGACAGAGGTTCTGATGCCATCATGCAACAGACAACCACATATTTCACACTGTCACAGACACAGACAGTGCTACAGTATCCACAGGATATGAATGAAGACACAGCGACAAACAGACAAGGTGCTTTACGATTAAAGAAAGTGGAAAGAAGTGAAAGAAAGTGTGAGAAATGACAATGCGCTGATTTCTTACTCAAAGTGAGCGGTGGTGGACTCTGCTGAGAGTGAAGTATGGGGACCGATGGCTCCCGCAGAGGGGCTTGAACAGGGGGTGTGTACAGATAAGGGTAGTAAAGCGGGGCGGCAAGAGCAGGAAGGGTGTGACTGCGAGGGAACAGGGGTGAACAGAGACGGGCAACATCTGTGCCTGGAACTGGAGGCCCGGACCTGTGGGGAGGTGAGATTGCACCAACGGGGGACAGCCGTGGGGGGGCGCCTTTATGCAAGGGGCAGTTTTTGGGGTGGTAAAGGTAATAAGCAGGGAAGGATACAAGCTGCTGGTTGCTCTGTGTTGTGTCTTCATTGCTGTTGTGATCAAAAACAGGGTTGATTGGTGGTTTTGAATCATTAATGTTATCTGAGTTTAAATCAAACAGCGAGTCGGCATCTTTATAACTGTTTTTGTTGACACAGCTCCGATTTTTGAGGTTTCGCATTGTTATGTAAGTTTTCATGTCAATGTTTTTGTATGGCGTTATGTCGCCCTCAGTAAGAGTGTTAATGTCAGCTGGTGGTTCAGGGTCGGTGAACAGCTTCAGGCTAGTTCTTGTGTATCTGACATCACTGTAAAGTGAATCATCATTTCTGATTGAGTCTGCTCCGCTGTTATGTGGACAGAAGCGGTTTTTTGTGCTGTCAAGATCATGCCCACAGACATAAAACGAGTCTAGGAAGCTGTCAGCATGATTACAGCTGTGGTACAAAGAATCCATGTTACCATTGAGATCATTTTCTTGTTTACAGAACAAAAACGTATTGTTTTCTGGGCCAGCACAGTACAGGGAGTCAGTATAGTCATCTTTGCTGCAGTCAAATGTGGAGTTTATGCACAACGGGTTTGAGATGTTTATAGAACCCTCACAATTGGTCAAGGCATGATTCCGGTTAATGTCAGTGTGGTAAAACTGGGAGGCTTGTGACAGGGGAGCAGAGTGCAGGTAATAAGGTGTGGTCAAGGAAAGGGACAAGGGAGGTGAGGACACTTTTACAGTTATTATGGGTACGGGGGTGAAGAATTATGAAAGTATAATAATGGAGGAGATTCAGAATTGAAAGGATGGGCAGAATGGTCAAACAGCAAACAGTGAAGAAAGAGAGAGAAAAAGAGAGAATGGAAAAATGTTAGTGTCATTTAGAAGAAGAGAGAATGCACTTATGTAAATATGATGAAACAGATGATAGAGAACTCCTTCAAACATTCAATATGCTGTATGTAAAGAGTATTTTCTGTTATAATAATCATACAAACATTAGAACACAGCACAACATGCCACAGTGCATGGGGAAAATGTGTATATAATTCATTCTCCAAAGATGAGAAAATTTAAATCATAAATCATTTTATCTGGCCAGCAGGGGTGGACGATATCACCAAAATTTTATATCACAATATGAGTAAATTTATTTCACAGTAACAATATTAGGGTGACCAAACGTCCTTTATTCCCTGGACGGTCCTCCTTTTGGACCTAAAAAATGCATCTGGCCGGGATTTCTTATTCGCCCAAAATGTCCAGGATTCGGGTTTTGCTTTGTACAGTCGCCATTCATTGTGTGCGCTTTTGTATCAAAGCCTTGCGCGGGACTGTTTTCTTAATCCCGCTCCCGCAAACATTCTAATATTGAATATAATTTTTGCACGTCAGGGGATCACTATCAAGTCGCAGAATTTTTAAATTGCTTTGGATGCAGCTCATGTTGGACGTAGGGTTGCCAAATCCACATTTTTTACACGTAATTAGGCTGACTGTAATTAAACTGTTCCAGTGGGTTGATTTTCTCCCGTGGGTTAAAGTTTTGAAATATTCCATAAATTACATTTGACTGAAATGCTTGTATTGAAACATTCTGCATTCTACCTATGATAAAACTGTGGTAGACATAATTTTTTTGTAAAGGAAGGCCTCTGTGGTAGGAAGTCTTTTAGCCGTGTTTATGATCAATCTGCAAGATGATAACTGTAAAGTATGTAGTTTGTAATGACATATTTTGAGTTTTGATTGTCTTCTTTTTAAAAACTAAAATATGGTCACCCTACACAATAGATATCACAACAATAGATAACATCTATGATATCAAAATTATAGATACCATAGAATTTCATCATTCAAGTATCACAAAAAACTAATACAAGCTTAAAAAAAAAAAACAACTCAAACCCACTGAAGACAAGTAAACAGTCAGCGATTAAATAAGAATATGAAACAAATTAGAAGCAATAGGATGAAAAAAATACAGTATAACAAATGCTTTTTATACATTATACATTGTATAAAATAATCAAATGTATGAAAAACACTGCATATACTTCACTGTGTATATTAAGTACTAGACTGCTGTCACTTTAAGAGCTGCCTGGATCCAATATTCTGTTACTCATGTTTTCTTTCTCAGCTGCTTACTTTCACTTAAAAAGACAGGCATTTTGACACATACAAGTGTGTGTATTTAACAAGCGGCAAACTCCCGGTCTCCCTCTTAAAGCCATCACGGAAGTGACTAAAACTAAAAATTCATCGACTGACCGCTAGAGACTGGCTGCAAAAGGGAGTCAATCCCATAGACTCCCCATGTTAAAATGCCTAACTTTACAGCAGAAAAAAATATGGTTACAGCCTGGTACAAAAAGTGGTTTTGGTCTATATAGCTAATTTTGCCCTTCATGTCAACTGTGAGGGGGGTGAATTTTTTTATAACTCATCTGTTTAAATTATATTAATCCTTAAAGTTCTGCATAATTTAGGGCGTGGCCACTTGAGTGACAGGTGGAATGCCGCTGCTGTCACCACCGTCGCGCTAGGCAGGTATGGTTTCAGCAACCAACTCCACCCACATCCCGCCTCTTTGCCCATTTTCGATTATCCCGTAGTGACGTGCAGTGACGCGATTCCAAGATGGCGACGACCGACTCCTGCCCACTAAGATCTACAGAAACCTACGGGTGACGTCACTGACACCCCATCTATATTTTTTTACATCTATGGTATTTAACCATTCAAGGCTTGTATAGCAGCAAAAATAATTCTGTTCAATATTCCTGTCCTCTATGAGCACCGTTTTCACATGTACGCTTGTCTCAGACAGTGTGCACATACAGTATAGCAATGAGTTTGGATTGCTTAAAATCACTTGTTTTTAAATCACAATGCTAAAAAATGCACGTAAACGATCATTTTTTATGACCACGTAGCACAGCGGCATTACGAAAGTGTGTAACCGTGATAGAAATAATAGTTTAAAATCTCTACCAGCTGACAAATTTCTAACGGTTAATCATACTACTAGTATATCGCCCACCCTTACTGGCCAGCACATTTTATGCCACTCAGTGTTTCACAGGTCAGACCATAAAAAAATATACATGTTTTAGAAAAAAGAGAAAGCCTAACTATTTTAGCCTAAATATAATAATAAATACAAATCCATATAAACTAATCAGTCAAGTACTCAAAATTTCATTCTTATAACTGCACTCACTGTACTGAGTGCTAAACCTTTGTATCTTTTTAACTACTAAAACAAACACACACACACACACACAAACTACAGTTTTCAGTAGTGTGCAGAGCCTAATAGCACTTTATCTGATCCCTCAACATTCGACCGTGCGGGAAAGCAGTCTCTATCTAGGATCTCACTAGGCTGCACTAGGATCACATTTCACCTGCAATGGCAACTGTGATTTGAAAGACAAGCTAGGCCTAACTGTCTTGAAAATAAGCTCTTTTGGATCTAGAACACTGGCATTCACCTTCTAATTCTTTTCAATAGATTGCATGTTGCATTTCAATGTATTATGCTGAATAAGTGTTACATTACATTTTCATCAGTACATATCTCTAGAGAATTACGATTTACTCACATAAAAACCATTCTACTTTACCTTTACTTGCCAGATATCTCCCTCTCTCAAATGCAGTCAGTTTGACTCAGCATTTCCTGTTTCCTTGTTGCTGTATTGTGATTGGTGTAAAGGTTTGAGTCACACCTTTTGTACGCTTAAAGGCGTAGGTCATGTTCTTGAGCTGACTGACACAGCCAGAAATATGAATGATGAAGATCTTATAAACAGCAATTTACTAACACAAACTAAAACAGATATGTACAACTTGAGGAACTAAACACAAAAATTACATACATGAATACTAATGTCCATGAATAAGATGAATAGTACTTATATTGCCAAAGCGTGGGTTAGCAGTTGTATGATGTGCTAACCTTGTAAACAAAAATGAGGACTCCCTCAAATGTATTTGCTTCTCAATTTACAGGCACATTAGAGGCCATTTATATCTGAAGTCCAAAAGTGAAGTAACCTGATCCAAGCAAATTTGCCTTTTCCATTTGGCAGATAAACAGTATGGAAAGGAACAGAGCAAAAGAGAAATGGCAAAAAAATAAGAGAAAAATAAGCATAAGAGTATCAATTTAATAATAGGAGGCATGTCAGAAGGTGTAGGAGAGATGTACATCATGACTTTTGTATGAGACAATATTTTTGATAGTAATATCATTATAAGTTTTGTAAAGCCAATTCATTTGACTAAAATAGAACTAAAATAGAAAATTCTCACTGAAAACAGGAAGGTTGACAGGGGAAAGTATGATCTATAATGTGTGCCAGCCAGAGAAAAGGAAGAGAGGATGAGAGAAAAAAGGAATTAGCCTGCCGAGGAGGATGAATAATTAAAAAGCTTTGTGACATCATGAGAAACAACACAGCATTAAGCCTGCTGCATTCTGAAATTCCCTCCAGTCTCGCTCTGCTGATTCATCTACCCATCTGCCTGTGTGACTCTCATCTTGGCTTACCACTTTCCATGTCATCAGACTACTGTTCTTTTACTTTCGCCTGAAAGGATTAGTTCACTCCAGAATTAAAATGACTTAATCATTCACTCACCTCCATGTCATGCAAGATGTTTTTGAGGAAAACATCCCAGGTTTTTTCTCCATATAGTGGACTTCAGTGGGGGACCAGCAGGTTGAAAGCTCCAAATTGCAGTTTTAATGCAGGTTCAAAGGGTTCTACATGATCCCAGCTGAGGAATAAGGGTCTTATCTGTCTTATCTAGTGAAATGATTGGTCATTTATAAAATTTTAATCCACAAATACTCATCTTGCACTAGATCTTCATCCACTAATTTAAACATTACGCAGAGATGTTGGAAAGGTCACAAGTGACGTAGGTAGAAGTACTGACCCAGTGTTTACAAACTGAACATGCAAAGAAAGTCAAACGGCCTTTACAAAAAGAGGTAAAACAACGTCAGATGATTTTGAAGTTGAAGAAGAAAATGAGATGGAGTTTTTCACCCTACCCTACCTTTTTGAACTGGAGTACACAGATGAAGAACTAACCACGTGTGACCTTTCCTACGTGATTACGAAATGTGTGAAGTCATAGATGCGCATCGTAAAAATCAAGCATTGTGGTTAAAAAGTACATCAATTTTAAATTTTTTTTTGGAAAATGATTGATCGTTTTGCTAGATAAGAACCTTATTCCTTGGCTGGGATCACGTAAAATGAAAGAATCATTCAAGAACGACCCATTACTAATTCGTAGCATTATGGACGTGCATCACAGAGCCTGTGCTACACAAGCTTTTGTGCTTAAAAAGTATACAAATTTTTATTTTTTTTAAAAAATGACGACTGTTTTGCTAAATAAGACCCTTCTTCCTCGGCTTCCTTTGAAGCTGCACAAGTGCAATTTGGACCTTCAACTCATTGATCCCCATTGAAGTCCACTATATGGAGAAAAATCCTGGAATGTTTTCCTCAAAAACCTTCATTTCTTTATGACTAAAGAAAGACATGAACATCTTGTATGACATGGGGGTGAGTAAATTATAAGGAAATTTTTATTCAGGACTAAACTAATCCTTTAATATTCCAATGAATTTGCACCGTGTGCAAGAACTTTCTAAGACAAACCAGGTCAGAGAAACAACTATATTTCTGAAATGCAACTTTACCTGTTGTCCTGGTTTCCAAAGTCCATGCTCCATCTGCCATTCCCCTAACTTCCACTTTATCTTCATCATCCGTTTTCTTGGTGTGAACAGCTTTATCTCTTTCATCACAAATAGTCCTGAGGCTGCCTTCACTTGCTGAACAGCCAATTTGTTGGGACACTTTGGGTTCAGCTGGGCAATCTTCCTGTATATTCATGCGGCACATTTCCCTAAAGAGGGACAATGAGGCAGGAGTGGGTGGCGGCTGAAGAAATGAGGCTTGTGCTTGGGATGTATATTCCCAGCCATCCCCATCAGTCTTCTCTCTTCTCCATTTGAGGTTGTACAGGAAATCAGGGTCTGGGGTGATAACAGTTGGATCAGGTTCTGGTTGAACAAGAGCAGGCTGGGAGCTCTGTTTGCTTCTGTTGCGTAATTCTTTAAAGGTTGTGACTTTTGAGCCTAAAGTTGAGACTTTTTGCAACATGCCATCATTGGATGATTTTCGCATCTCAAGAGGTGGGGACTCTGTATCTGGGGTGAAGGCTATCAGCCAGTCAAATCGATCTGGGCGAGATGCATTGGCAGGTAGAGTGCAGGGCTTGAGAGGGGGAAGTTCGGGAAGATGGGAGGCAATTGGTGGACGAGGGGGCAATGGTCTTGGAGGTGGAGGAGGAGGGGTATCTGAAATCACTGAAGCATAATCAAAACTCCCAAAGCTAACATTTGGGATGTTTGTATTGCTAAGATCGGTGCTGTAATATGAGCTGGGAGATAGGCTTTGACAACCACAGCTGTAATTACAGTGTCCACCATTTCTCTTACGTCGTCTTGCCATTTCTGTGAACGATGTTGTCCTGTTTACTTCCTTCTGTTCATCTTTAGAAACTTCATTTTCACCGAGAGTATCTAATTCCTTTACACCTGCAGACTTGTCTTTCCCAAATCTGGATCCTTCTTTCAATCTGGAATGCAACCCCTTATCTACACCTTCCTCCTTTTGTATCCTGTTTACACTGATTTCTCCAATCTGAGAGACATCAGACATTGGCTGTTGCTCATTCTCCAAGACAACGTCTACACAGACTCCCAACTCGGGACTAAGTTTAAGCAGTTCGGCTTGGGTGAGGCCTGCTAGTGCAAGCAACTTTCGGATTTCCACATCCAGAGCATGAAACGATGGAGGCGGTGGGAGTGATGGTGGAGGTGGAATAGCTGGAGGCGAGGACATCGCAGGTGGAGGTGGCAATGGAGGAGGTCTGGATGTTGGCGGTGGAAGGGACAGAGGAGTCTTTTCTTTTTCGAGCTCAGCAAGTCTCTGAGCCTCTAGACGGGCTTTATGACGTCTTCTCGGAGGAGGAATTGGTGGTGTGGGGGAGGTGAGAGCAGGTCTGTCTGTATTTAGGGTGAAGTAGGGCACAGGCTGTGATGGAGGAGGAGGAAGGGCAGGAGGTTTCAAAGCTGGGGGTGAGGATGACAATGCAGGCAAGGGAGGGACAGGAACACTTGTAGAAAAATTAGTAGCATCGTTGGTGGATGAGACTGAGAAGACATGTCCACTGATGTTCTCGTAAGTGTGCGATTCTGGGTGGGTACTCACATGCCTCGTTGGAGGTTTTGGGGGCCGAGGAGGAGGCTCCAACGGTGATGGAGCAAGTGAATCAGAGGCAGGGGTTTCATCAAGATCAGAAGGAGCTGTCAGATCTACCCCTGCATCAGAAAATTCCTGGGATTCGCTTGATTTGTTGCTTTTATACAACTTCCATGGAATGTCAATGTTGCCCATTTCATCCAAAACCCCAGTGATATCCTCATCGTCAAAGTCTAACCCTTCCTCTTGGAGCTTCACAAGATAAGCCAGCTTCACCTCTTTGTTAACCCTCTGAAGCTTCTGCTGGTGATCCAATCTATCTCTGACAATCAGCTCACCATCCAGTTCCCAGTGTGCCAGCTTAACAATGCGGTAGAACAGATCCACTTTTCCCAACTCTTCTATGGAGTCTAAAAAATGGAGAAGATCCACTTTAATACATTTTCCTTCTTCTGATCCCTTGCTGTCTACGTAGTCAGACGACGGAGAGCAAGGAGCCGAGGGATAGCCTTCATCAGAAGAGCAAGGTGATCTTGCAGAAGTGTTGAGATCCAATGGTATGGCATTGGACTGAAAGGCAGGGCAGCTGGAGACTGGGGAATGAGATGATGGATAGCATTCAGCTGCGTCTTGGTCCTGTGATGACAATGAAAATGTATCAGGACAGTCACACTCCAGATCTGAGCAGCTGCTGATGGATGTGGATGAAGATGAGGTAGAAGATGTGAGGGAAAAGTCCAGCATGGATTCTGGACAGTTGCAGCTAGAAGGGACAAGAGTATCATCATCTTCGTCGTCGTCGTCTTCATCATCTTCACCATCTTCACCATCACAATTGCCGTTGCCATTCTCATCAACATTGGCATTCACATTTACACCGCAGTCATCATTTTTGAGCTGACCGCCTTCTTTTTCATCCACATTGCCATTGTCCTCTTCTTTCTCCTCCACTGGGATAACATGAGGTTCTTTTACTTCTGGCTTACTCTCATCTTCTTTGATGTCTGGTTTTGGAACTGCCAATTCCTTCTGTGGAGGTGGCGGTGGCAGCTTCATTTGTTGCCTGATGTTTACAGTGTTATTGTTGTTATGGTTGTGATTAAAAAGGCTGTTGCTATCCTGAGGTGAATGGCCATCACAACACAGACAAGGTAGGCTGGGCTCATTGCAGTTTGGATCCACAGCTGGGACTAGGTTTGATACAGTGTGTCCACTTTTTGGTTTCGAGATTGCTGGTATTGCGTGAGCACCATTCTTCTGTGGCCGCACCAGTTTGGATGGAACCACTGGGGCTCGTGCACCTTGACCGGGGCCTTTTAACCTGGAAGACTCAGGTGGTCCTCGAGTGCCACGACGAGGGGATGAAGATGCCGTGTTCATGTTTTTGTCCTCCCTCTTAGCCCCTTGGCTTGGTTTTACCTCCGTGCGCCTAATGTCAAACCTGCGGGAACGTGGGGGCACAGAGGGACGAGAGGAGGGGTGCATGGTGGGATAGTTTTTATGTCCTGATTATTATTCTGGTGTTTTTTCTAAGGAGTTTGTAAACATATGGTCACATCTTGGATCTAGCTAGTGCCTGAAATATTAAGAAAGACAGATTTTGTTTAGAAACACAAAAATTGACTAGCTTACTTGTGTAATGGGACTAAAAACTGTTCACAATTTAGCATCACTTGGTAAACTGCATAGATAAAGGAGCACTTCTGTTGCTCATGGGCCAATATTGAACACCAACATCATTTCTAATTTCTCAGAGCATAAAAATATATACACCATTCTGTGTCACTGAAACACATGTACCTACTGCTTTTTAGAAACTGCTTGCATGCTCAGTATTGATTAGTGCTGGGCAACAATTAATTGCATCCAAAATAAAAGCTTATGTGTACATAATATTTTATGGGTGTATTTTGTATATATAAATACACACACATGCATTTATATATTTAAGAAAAATGTTATGTTTATATATTAAATATATGTATATATATATATAATATAAATTAAACAAATATAAATATATACATGCAAATACATGTACTGTAAATATTTTCAAAATATATACAGTATGTGTGTGTCTTTATATATACAAAATAAATATACACAGTACACACACATATGTTATATGAACAAAAACTTTCATATAACCCAGCACTAGTATTAATATGAATTGTTTGCCTAATAAATAATATAATTTTATAATAATGATGATGAATTTAATAATCATTTCAATAATAATAATAATTTTATTTATATCATTTATTTCATTTAGGCATATTATATAAACATTATTAAAATAGAAGTATTTTTATAGCCTACATATAAGCTAATCAACATGTCTTTGAACATATTCTACTATACAAAAATGTGCTTTTTCTCTGCGTGAGGCATGTGGAGCAGAAAATCACTGGAATGACTAACGCTGTTTTTGCTCTTGATAAACACCGTGGGCAATGCACTGCTCTCGCCCAATGTCCTTGGATACAGAGGATGTAAATCTAGGCCTAGCGCTCGTTTAGTAAATAAACTCACGATTGATATAAATGCAATACAATATTTAAACATCACGTAATCTAAGACGCCGCTGTGTATGATTTATTTGTTGCTGGCTAATATATTAAATATTTACAGAGAGTATTAAAATGATGTCTAATAAGATGTGATGACATACGAGTTGTGGTGACACCTCCTCCGTACACTTGTATCAATACAGGAGACTTACATTTCACAATAATAACGTATCGCTTTATGATATATCTTCGAATACCTTAACGTTACCTTATAAACAAAACAAAACGAAACAGATTCATCAGCAAATGAAACAAAACACGCAGAAAATCCAGCAGACAATGCAATAGCCTACAAAAAATACCTCATTTCCAGAAGGATATAAAGGACGCGTTCTTCTTGATCTCGATCTCTATTCCATCGCACAAGCCATGACTCTGAAATTAGTATACGCCGTTATTCTCTTTCCTCTTGTCTATCGCTCCGTCATCTAGCCCTCCCTTCCTTGCCCCTCTCCTCCTCTCTCTCATCCCATCCTCGAAACCACACCCCTCAGCAGCATCTCTCCTCTGCCCGGACCAAACCAAGAGCAGCGAGTCCACAAAACTTCTCTTGCACACAGTCATGCAAACATCTCCTAACAGAGAAAAGTGCATGGTAAAATAATGTTCTTCAAATTTCTTTATTAAAAGGACTTCGCTCGTCTTTCTATAATCCAAATATACAGCAGTGACGGGGACTGATGCATGATACTTGAGACATACATCCGGTAACGTTGTAAATGTACAGTACAATCTAACTTGACAGGTTTTACCAAAACAAAAAAGACAGAAGGATCATGAAAGTGCCACTGTGTTCTGCGTGAGCAAATATTTTATTTAGGTAACACTTCATACGTTGCAAGGAATATGTGCATCTATTCACTGGATTGCATTTGATCAGCAGTTTGTTAATTCTCATTCTCAGAAAATTAATTTTCCTTTTATAAATATTTATTTAAATTTTTTTCCGTAACAACGGGTGCAGCCATTTGTAAATTTTATGGGTTAGGCTTCCGGTCTCATCTGCATCCATTTATATTTAGCTGTACAAAATAGCTAGTTTTGCTGCTTGACATTGCAAATTGTTGTCTTACCATGTTTCTTTAATGTATTATGTTAATTATGAACACAATGGTTTGTAGTGCAAACAGTTTTACCGGTTTCTGCACGCTGTTATTCTTCTCGTTATTTTGTTTAATGAACCAGAAGTCTCAAGCATAGGCTTACTTCTGCATTGAAGAAAAAGGTGGATACATCTTTTCCTGTTTTCTTTCTCATTTATTCAAAGACGTTGAAAATACAATTCAAAAACCTGATGAAAATATATGGTTTTTACATATATATACCCCAAGTAAAACACTGTCAGGTGTTGTTTATGTGTGCTATTTGTGGTTGAGCTCTGAATCAGCCTATTGTATTTTCTTCTGCAAGAATAAAAGAGGGAAAACACAAATAATTATGACAAATAACTAAACTCTTGACAGTATCTTTAAAGTGCGGATAAAATCTACCGTTTCCATATTTACTCAACCACTAAAATCCCTCAGTGTGTATTCATTTGACCCAGGTCTGCGTGCTTAAAAACACTGAACTCCATTTTTGAAGTCCTTTCATTTCTTTGAACACCTTATTTGTTTCTCTTATATATTTTCTTGGCAAAATTAAGAAAAACAGCATGAGGCAGATTGTTGGCATGAAGCTGGATGAGTTTTTGAAGGCGGCGATAGCTCTCCTCCTCATGTTGATGGTATCGGATAGGCATTTCCAGAGTATCATACAAAGCCTTGACGCGTTCGACACTTTCAGCATCACTACGTCCGTAACACGCCTGAAAGAAAGAGGGTAAATCTGTTCATTTAACCACTGTCTGTTGCTTTCTGGAATTATTTAGTTTTAGAAACAGCCCCACATTTTCTCACCTCAAGTTCTGCTCTCTGTTCAGATGTCATGATGCCCAGTGCGGACACCACCAGCCAGCTGCATTTGTTGTCCTGGATATCCGTGCCGATTTTTCCAGTTACTGCGGGATCACCATAACAATCCAGGTAGTCGTCCTGTCAATGCCAAACATGTTCTAAATGTTTTGGTATATTACAACCAGAGAAGACAGCGTTTGAAGCTTCAAAAGTGTTGCTTTATTAAACTAATACCTGTATCTGAAAGAACTCTCCCATTTCAAGTAAAATAGTTTTAGCATTGTTGTGTTCAGTCTCATTTTCAATCCCTGCCTATAATCAATAAAAAAAAAGATTACAAAAATTATTCTTTACACTTTGTAATAAAAAAAACAAAAACATAATAGATTTGTATGCTAACTCACCATATACATGGCTGCAGCCACAGGGAGATAAAAGGAATAGAATGCAGTCTTGTATTTCACAATGGCTTTGTACCTGAAGCAAATACACTGTAAATCAGTCAAGGACAGTGAATTGGCAAATAATATCTCGTTTTGTCAAATTTCGTGCCATTTAAAGGAAGAACTCCACTTCCAGAACAACAATTCACAAATAATTTACTCACCCCCTTGTCATCCAGGATGTTCATGTCTTTCTGTCTTCAGTTGTAAAGAAATTATGGTTTTTGAGAAAAACATTGCAGGATTTTTCTCCATATAATGGACTTCATTGGTTCCCTGATTTTGAGCTTCCAAAATGTAGTTTAAATGCAGCTTCAAATGGCTCTAAATGATCCCAGCTGAGGAAGAAGGGTCTTATCTAGCGAAACAATCAAATAAATAAAAATAAAAATTTGTATACTTTTTAAGCACAAAAGCTTGTGTAGCACAGGCTCTGGGATGCGCATTCAAGACGCTACGTACTACTGAATCACATCGAAAGGTCACGTGGAACGTAGGCAGAACTACAGACTTAGTGTTTACAAAGCGAACGCGCAAAGACTAAGAAAGTGCAAGTAAGTTTGTAAACGCTGTTTACAAACAAAAGGTACAACGATATCCTCCTCTCAAGCTGTAGGAGAAAATAAGATGGAGTGGAAAGTTCTAATCATTTTACTGACTGTCTTGTTTAGCGAAATGAACAAATCTCCCCCCCTTACAAACAAGACAAAACTATAATGCTATAAGAAACAAAAAAGATTAATTAATTGTTTAACTGGGTCTTTAGTCTATGATTAGCTCACCTTACCTCTTATCTGACAAGTTTTCGAGTTTGAGTTGTTCGTTCATCACGCAACAGCCCCATAAGATGAAGAAACGTACCGAAAAACCTGAAGACTCGAAACAGGTGAACTAATTCCAGTACAGAACCTAATAGGATGTTGCACATGCGTGACTGAACGAATCACTCCCCGAGACGACTCATTCTTCCCGAGTCACATTGAAGATTCATTCAAGATGAAAGAATTGTTCAAGAACGACCCATTACTAATTCATAGCATTGTTATTATTATTTTTAGCAATAGCAAATTATTATTTTTTCGAAAAAAATGACCGATGGTTTCACTAGATAAGACCCTTCTTGTTCAGCTGAGATCATTAAGAGCCCTTTGAAGCTGCATTTAAACTACATTTTGGAAGTTCAAATTCGGGGCACCAATGAAGTCCATTATATGGAGGATAATCCTGAAATGCTTTCCCTTAAAAACCATAATTTCTTTACGACGGAAGACAAAAAGACATGAACATCTTGGATGACAAGAGGCTGAGTACATTATTTGTATATTGTTGTTCTGGAAGTGGACTTCTCCTTTAAGTTGTCTGACCCTTATAGACAACCTCTCACCTCTCCATGGTGAAGCGATCAAGGTCAACTTTATGTGGAGGTGCTGTCATCAGATCTAAAGCCTGACCCAGCTCTGTCTGGAAAGAGGTCTTGAGGAAAAAAAGATTCAGGTTTAAGACAGCCCACATAGGTCAGTATGTATTAAACAATACGCAGTTAATCAAGAAAGATAGAAACTGGATAACAGTCTTGTGTACAAGCTGCCAGTGAGCAAGTTAAAATGTGTGCTAAGTAATGAAGCTTTTGGATGTGTTACCTCCATAAAAAGCTCAAGCAGATGGACATAGTAGGGCTGTCCTCTGCAATGTCTGCGAAGAAGGCGATAGATCGCCCCCTCCAGGAGAAAAGAGTCATTGATAGCATCCAGACCAATACCTTCCTGACAAGTACAAGAAAACGAACATAGATTAGCACAGATATTAATAATCCGCACAACTGATATACCCTAGGATAATATAACACACACACACATACACTACCAGTCAAAAGATTTTCAATGTTTTTTAAAGTAGTCTCTTCTGCTCACCAAACCTGCATTTATTTGATCCAAAGTACAACAAAACAGTAGCATTTTTAAATATTTTACTATTTAAAATAACAGTTTTCTATTTGAATATATTTTTAAATGTATTTTTTATTCCTGTGATTTCAAAGCTGATTTTTTTTGCATCATTACTCCAGTCACATGATCCTACAGAAATCATTCTGATATTCTGATTTGCTGCTCAAAAAACATTTATTATTATTATGCTAAAAAACAGCTGAGTAGAATAATTTCAGATTTCTTTGATGAATAAAAAGTTCAAAAGAACAACATTATCTGAAATAGAAATCTTTTGTAACATAATAAATGTCTTTATCATCACTATATTCCCCCTCATCACTATAATATTTAATTATTTTTTTTAATTATAAAAAAATAATTATACTGACTCCAAGCTTTTGAATGGTATGGTGTATAATGTTACAAAAGCTTTTTATTCCAGATAAATGCTGATCTTTAGATCTTTTTACTCATCAAAGAATCCTAAAAAAAATGTAATCAACCATTTTAAATATTGATAATAAAAATAATAAAAAATGTTTCTTGAACAGCAAATCAGCATAGTAGAATATTTTCTGAAGAATCATGTGACATTAAAGACTGGAGTAATGAAAATTTAAGTTTGATCACAGGAATAAATTACATAAATATATTCAATAGAAAGTAGAAAATATCAATTCACACATCTTGTAATGTAATTTTACAGCTTCATCAACATATAGTTCAAAACATGCATAAATCAATAAATCAATTAGTTACCTTCTTATACCAACAGGGTTGACCCCTTCTTGTCAGGGATGCATCCATAATGTCATCAGCCACCAAGAAAAATGCCTGAAGCTATGGAAAAAAACAGAAAACGTTTTCCACTGCACAATCTTCTCCTTTTTCGTTTGCATTGCAATTGACCTTATAACAGATAAATGACTGACAGCCCAAATAGCCAATCAAATTACTGCACTAAGAAGCCTTTCTGCCATCTTGTCCATCAACCTTTAAGTCTGAATACTAGGTATCCAGAGTGGCTAGTTAATTGAGTTTTGTTCATTCCTTTCCTAAAATCAGCCAGTAATCTTGAATCTTAACTTATTTTGTCTTCTGAGAAACATGTAAATATCTTCTGTAGCTTCTGAAGGGCAGTACTAAATGACAAAAATACGGTATTTTGGCAAAATAAGAAAAATGTCATTCTGTCATTCTGGCTCTTAATGCATCGTTTTTCATTTTAGAGCATCAGTGAGTGTTTGAACATTCCGTAATAGTTGCATGAGTCCATCTTCTGTCCTCAGTGTGAAAAGATGGATCTCAAAATCATACAGTCATTGTTGGAAAGGGTTCAAATACACAAAAATTATGCAAAACCTGAAAAGATTTTTTCTGAACAACAGCAGGCAGTTTAACTGTTCAGGACACACAAGAGACTCATGAACAACTATCGCTAAACAAAACAAAATAAAAAAATCATTCAGGTAACTACACAGTATTAAGAATCAAACGTATGTAATCTTTTGAATGGGGTAATTTTTATAAATTCTATTATTATTTTCTCTTATAAACATATTTTATGTGAAATATCTTATTTGGTCAGTACAAAAAAAAAAAAATAACATGCATTTTGTATGATCCCTCTTATTTTGGTAAAATAATTTTGCAGATTCTGCAAGGTGTATGTAAACTTTTGACATCAACTGTATACTAAATGCAAATTGGCCTCATCCAAGATACTTGTGCATCTGTTGACTTCATCTTATACGCTGTTTATTTTATAATTAAATGTTTATTTCTATTTTTGTACACCACTGAGGAAGCCGACTATGGATTACAGTCATTAGGTATATTAAAGGTATTAATTCCACACACCAGTTCAATGCACCATCCAACCAAAAGGGCTCTGTGAACTTCATCAGGTGGCAGTTCAGAAGGAGAAACCAGCTCCCGTAGCGAACCAATCACAGACAAGCCTCGGTTTCTCTTGCCTCCAGGAGCATTGTACCGAAGCACCTAGAGAAAAATGATACTTATTTCAAAATACAAAAGAAAAGCCAAACTAATAAATAATAAAATTAATTAAAAGGGGCATTGTTTCAGATCTGTTCTAGAGTTTTAAACTGTAAATGCTTTGTATGTCATCTTCAACTATTTGTCTTCATGTAGATTTCATCGCTCCAAACAGGCGGTGCAAGGTTTACTCTACCTCTTTGAGTCTGTTGAGGGCATCAGTGAGAACGGGATCAGTAAAGTCCTGCTCTGTAAGTTCAGACACCAACTTTTCAAACTCCAAATCAAAGAGCTGAGCATCTGATAACATCTTGCCTTTCTGCTGGACACCCTTACTGCACCTGCTGTCACCCTGACATGGCCGAGCACACAAATATAGTGTGATGACAGAGACATAAATCAGAAACAGACAAACATTAGACATACTGCACCACTTGGAAAATACAGAAAATAATATTTTGTCCTAAACTTGAAATATACACTATACATACAGCACATCAAAATCTGAAGCTTAACATAGCAGCATTGGGTTTAATCTATAGTAAAGCCTTTTATAAAGAAGCTAAATATGTGACAAATTCATATTATTCAATATTAGGAAGTAACATGAGGAATATTACTTAGCACAACCCCACATAAGTAATGTAAACAGGGTAAACATGATCGCATAAACTTTGCTAGCTTCGCTAACAGAGCGGCTTTACATAGTATTTGAGATTAGCTGTATCATAATACACTTTGGTCAATTGAGCGTTTATTTTGACTTACCGCTACGAATCTGTCCTTACTCAGACTACTGTCACAAACATTTCTGTGTGCTTTTACCTGCAGTATGAAAAAGTCAAGACGGCCCATAAGATCGAAGGCGTACCAAATATTGTAGTTTTTTTGTACATTTGTATCAGTCTCAGGGCTTCATTTTAAACTCCAAGTACCGAAATGCTTTGCGCATGACCTGTTAAGGCGTGTACGGCAAAAGCTCATATGACATCACGAACGTCTATTGGTTGCAGTAATCGAACGAGGATGGGCTCTAGAGAAATCAGCCAATGAGAAGAGACAATCCACGACGCAAAGGGTGGAGTGAATGCAAGGGAACCTATCAAAATTGGGAAACCTCTTGTAGCATGATGTGCGATAGATTGATAATACACAGTTATTTCTTAGCTATTGGACCGCGAAATGTTAGTTACTGTGCATGGTTGTAATAGCTGTAACAGTTTCTAAACTACGCCTGGACTGTTTTGTAGAAAGAACTGGTTAGCATGTTAAAATGAATATTAATTGAATATATATATATTTTTTTTTGAGTTGCATGTCTTTAGTTAGAAATCATACTTGTGTATAGTTTACTTTGCAGAGGTATAACGTTATCATTTCTTGACCTGCCTCAAAATATTTTTTATATTTAAGTCCATGATCTTTGTCTATTAATTATAATTCCCTCTATTGTGGTTTCATCTTCTGTTGTCAAAATCACAGTGTATCTTCTGGTGTAAACCATGATTAAGATCACTAACTGTGCTAAATTGCATGTGCACTATACACTTACATTAAAGTTAACTGTAAAAATGTTAGTCAACCCTTAACTGAACTGGGGCCAGTATAAATGTAGCCTTTGTGTGCACTAAGAACTAGTTTGAACAACTAAGTTAGCTATAGGGTTATTAATCTTATTATTTGGATTCAACTTGCTGATGTTATTTTGTAAGAAGAGCATATGTATGGTGTGTATTAAGTGCTGGCCTATGACACAATTTTTATACCTTAAAAACACTCCTAAACAACACTAAACATAAAAACACTCAAAAACACTTATTCCATTGTTGTAAATTCTGCTGATATGTTTCTATATAGCCCCAGCTTTAAAAATAGCAGAATTTTCACATTTATTCATTTTAGGTGTTACGTAATATGTTTAAAAGCTTGTATAAATGGGGTGTAATTTTAGTAGAGCTTGATATTATTGTAGAACTGTGATCTTATTTGTTGCAAAGGGGACTTACAGTACTTGATGACTTTCAGAATAACCTGTATATGTATTAATATAGACTAATTTTGATGAACAGAAGTGACAACAAAGTACAACAAAGCAACAAGCAACAGTAGAGCAGTAGTTGTTTATTAGTAGTAGTAGTAGTAGTAGTAAGGAGGCAACATCAGTACATAGAATTTAAATATCAGTATCTTCATTCAAGGAAAAATGTATCATGCAAAGCTAACAGAAATATTTGTGTTTGTTTGCTTAAACTAAATATTAAGGACAAAAGAAAAAAAAAAAAAAACAGATTTATGAAACCAAATATTTCCTGTCATTTCCACTTTCCATAAAGATCCTGCATAATCATACAGAGTATGCTTTTAGGAATCATTTACTAGCTGAACATATACAGGTATGATTATAATTGTAACAATATTAAAATTTAAACACTGAAACAATGTACAGTAAGTACCTTTTCTGACTCATCTTTTAAATTTTTTAAAACATACACTGATTTGGATTAAGAGGATGTTAAAAATCTCATCAGCTGTCTTCTGATAAACACTGCCTTTATCCATATGAGATAATGTTTCTTGTTCAGTTGCTTTGAATTTGCTTCGTTTGCTGCTTAAATAATACATTTTATATAGCTATATACATAATATTCTAATCTAAATTGAGCTGGCATGACATACTACTAAACAGCAAAGCTTAAATCTTAACTATGTAAGTATTTTCTTGTATTTAGCAGCCTTGTAAAATCCATGGGAGATTCTCTCAGTAGTAGGATGATGCTTCTTCTTCACTGAATCCAGTTTGAACAGACTCTTGAATTCTCTTGATTTGTTCTGGAGGAGCAGCAGGCAGAATGGCAAGCAACTCGCGATCAATCCTTTCAAGTCTTTTTGTGCTCTTCCTCTCAAACTCCTCTTTGTTCTTCAGGACAAGCATTAAAATGCCTCTTTGTGCCTCATCACAGCCGTTCTGGAGCTGTTGTCGCTCATGCTCAAAATCTGGTTTATTTTTATCCATGGCCATTAATTTGCCCAGTGAACTGACACGGTCCATCAGGTACTTGTTGGAAACATCTGTGTATGTTCCGGAGATCATATGGACCAGACTAGCAATGTTACAGGCTTGGAAGGCTTGAGTGTAGAGCAGATCTTTTGAGAAGAGCTTTGCATTGTAGGAGAGAGCTTGTGTTTTCTCAGACGTGGTGATAAAGTTTTTGAGAGTTTTGCTCAGGCTGGTTTTCACAATGTTGGAAACCATCTGAAAGAAGTGAACCATCTTCTCCCACTGCTCCTTCACTCTTCCCATGGCATCCATTCCTTTGACCAGCATCTCTATGGTAGTTTTGAAGTCGATCTCTTTCAGTTGACAATTTCTCATAGTGACCAGGACTTCAGTTAGTTCCTTCTGGTTCTTCTCTAGGTTCTCTACACACTTCTCATAGGTCTCTCTTGCCTTGTTCAGCTGAGCTTTGTTCTGCTCTATGGAGAATCTTGCATTCTCCGTGGCCCTCTGAGAAATGCTCATGTTCCCTGATTTGTTTTCTTCTCTATACATCATTGGAGGTGTTGGAGAAATGCCTGGAGAATGTGTGATGTCTTTGCTTTTGCTATCAAGAATATGAGCTGACTCGATCAGATCTAAGACCTCTTTTATTATCTCAGTGCTTTTGTCTTTGTCACATTTGCCATCAGGTGCATATTTTGCCAGCTGGTTGCATATTTCTATGCCATCTTTGCATAGTTTCTGAGCTTGTTTCTTTGCTGGGCAGTCAGGGATTTTCTTTAAATCATCACTGATTCTTTTAAACTGTTTTGCTGTGAAATCCGTGTTTGTGATTTTTTTCTTCTGATCATACAGCTTTCTCCAGTCAATGTCATCATCCTCACTATACACATTCATTTTCTGCTGCATACTCTGGACACAATTTAAAATTTCAGCAGACTTACTATATGCATTTATTTCAGCAACCACATCTCTTACACTTTCCTGATCTTTAATGTGGCTCCAAGTATCAGCTATCTTTGTTGTTGCAGAACACATGTTTCTCACTGGGTGAGTAATAACAGATGTCAGTCCATTAATCAAGCCTGTAACGCTCTGTGTTATACCACCAAAAAAATCCATGCCAACCATTCCCCATCCACTAGGGAGAGAATCCAGAGCTTTCTTGTAGCTCTCCTGAGCCTGATCTAGTTCCTTCTCCATGGCACTCACTGCTTTCTCAGTCCTTTTCTTGGTCTCTAGAGCTGACTGCTCCCTCAGTTTGCTCTCCTCCAGCTTCTTCTTGATTGCTTCCATCTCTTCTCCATAGAAGTGCTCTGCATTCACACATGCTTCCAGCAGCTCTTGGATGATTTGAATGACTTCAGTGAAACGTTTTTCAGTTTGATCTGACAACTTCAAACATTCATCTGCAATGACTCTGATATTTTCCAGCTGATCAGGAAGATGTGCTTTGACAACTTCATCATCACCTTGGAACAGAATCTTCACTGCAGTTTTCATGTAATCTGGAACTTGGGCAGTATGGAGGCGAATCTGATCCATGCTCGTATGGGCCTCATTAAATGCCCACCAACCAGAGTTACACACTTGCATGAGGCAAGCACGAAAGGAATCAGGGTATTTGATGAATTGATAGCCATCTTTAGGGGGATTTTTATTGATAGAGAAATCTGTTGAGGACGAGATGAAAACCAGCTCTCCCAGGATAGCTATGGATAGAGGTGCTGGAGTCAGGTACTCTTCCCAGTTGGCATAGGGCTGCATTATAAGTTTGGTTTCATTCCTCATGTCCTCAGCAGTGGTAAGGCTTTGAGTAGATTTTAAGATTGCTGAATCCATGGCTTTCCTGTTGCTGGGGAAAAAAAGAAACAGACAAATCTCACTATTTTAAAAAAATTACCACTAAATTATCACTATTTTATAAAATTATAAAATCCCCAGAAATGTCCACTTTGATCAGTTTGCTCAAGCATGTTGCCAAATAATGTGTACTTTCAAAACAGGCCCACCAAAAACTGCTGTTTAGTTGCATATGAAATTATCGACAACCACAGACCAACAAACCAATGAGAACATGCAACAATGACAAAATAAAAATGGAAAATATAAAGCAATGTCAATAATAATTAGCCCACAGCCTGTCAATATAAGCGTTCATAGCTTATATGGACAGCATGCCCAGATTTTTTACTTTTCAGTTTGAAGAATTATTCTCCCCTTTGATTGTATTGACACTACCTTTTGTCTGCATCTATGTGAGAGCTCTTTGTCAGTGGATGTGTATCAGTAATGGTGGTGAACCTGGAGCACTTTTTTGTGTGAGAGCAACATGTTAAAAACTGCTCCTGACTAGAAACAAAGATAATACTCATAAAAGTAACATATTTTGAAGTTTGATTCAAAAACATACATGAGTAAAGAGTGTTATAATGGTGGATACGATTCAATGTGCTCTATGGCAAGGCCACACAAACAAATAAATAAATGTAAAGAAATGTTTGTAGATTTAAATGCCTTTTTTAAAAAAAATATTTTAGGTAGGTTTCTATATATTTATTTATTTATTAAGACATTTTAATGACTGTTAAGGGGGAAACATAGAGTAAACACAATCACATTAGATTAGTTGAAATATCTGCAATCATAACATGCAATTAATAAGCAAATAAAAATGTTGACCAGAAATGGTGTCAATGTTTGACAGCAAAACAATGACAGGTTGAAAACTGTCATCTCTACTATAGATCATTGGCACACTTGTAACTTGGCTGGCAAAATGACATGGATTTATTCATTTATTTATTAATTAACAACAAATCAGTGAACTTTAGAATAACACCAGTGCAGAAATATTCACAAAAGGAACTACAGTAGCCCTAAATCCTTTGAATCTGTAGCATCTGAGTAGGCTATTAGTTGAGGCAGGAAAAACAGAAATAAACAAAAAGATCCATGCCTTTCAAAATAGCAAATGTGCTAGGGATGGGCGATACCTCCTATTTTATTTTCGATCCGATACCGATATTTTCAAGCCAAGTATCGCCGATATCAATACCGATACCGATACCTCTAAACTAAACTGATCTTTTAAATTATTAAAAGAATAAAATAAGTAATGATACTTACTTAACATTATATTTAAAAGTCATGTGTTTTAAACATTTCATAAGTGTTTTTTTTTTCTTCTTTTTTTCTTTTATAACACTGTCAGAAATAAAATGTACTAAAATTTTGTATTTTAGCTCTTTACTGGGCAGTAACCTCAAAGGTGCACCTTTCTTTACCCCTAAAAGCCAGGGAGCATACTAGTACCATACAAGTACACACGCATTAAGGGTAGATACGGTACAAAGGTGTACCTTGGAGGGTACTTGATGAAAAACAACCATGGTGTTACAGAAGTACTAAAATGTATAATAATATAATAATAATAATAATAATAATTAGTAGTAGTATTATTAGTATTAGTATTATTAATTATTATTACCATGGTTTTTGCTACAAATATTATGCTTGAAATAATGTTCCTGTAGTGTTAACCATGGTAAAAGGAAGCAAGCCAAAAGAGAGAGTGTTAACCATGGTTTTTTTTTTTTGTTACTGCAGTTTTACTACAAATAGGTTACTGTAGCAAAACTGTGTTTTGTGTGTGTGTGTGTCTGCAGTAAAAACAGCAAGATTGGGAAAATGAACAATTAAAATAACTATTTTCTATTTTAATATATTTTGAAAAATGTCATTTAAAAAGCATCTGTGACCAAAGCTGAATTTTCAACATCATTCCTCCAGTCTTGAGTGTCACATGATCCTTCAGAAATCATTCTAATATATTTTGCTACTCAAGAAACATTTTTTTTTTTTTTTTTTAAATAATGCTTTATTATTTCAATGCCATGAGAAGAATAGGAAGAAACATCATTTCTGATTATTATCAATGTGATCGATTGGTTCTGTCTTACAGCATTTGCGTGTGTTCCGATGAGCAGGAGAAATAGTTCTATCCTACACAATAATTCTTTAATAGTCTGTTGTTCCTCTTAGAGGCTTATTTTATGCACCAAACTTCTTGTTAAATAAATAAAATTAATGGTTAAAAATGCACTTTAGAATATATTTTTATGTGAGGATCGATCCTTTCGATACAACGTCAGTATCGAAAGCATCGATCCGCCCATCCCTAAAATGTGCATTTACAAATCAGTTTTGAGTCTAATCCTTTGCTTTTCTGCTAAATATTTAAACTCTCAAAACTTTAGAACTAAAGGTTATAATCATTATAATCAGTTAAATCAAATTATAGCAAGCAAGGTACACTTCAAATGAACTCATTATGCATTCAAATTCATTATAATTCGTTATAAAATGGCAAAAGAGCAGAAGTAGTTTCCTTACCTTGTTGAAATAGCAGATGTTTTAAGTTCAAGTCCGTTGATGGTCTGATGGAATGGATGAAGCCGTAGATGCTTTTTTATAGTCGCACATGTAGAAATCCCCTCCTTTTCCTCAAAGGAATATATCAGTCGGATGGGGTAGAAAGCGAAAGCGTGCATTGGCGAAATCCCCTAGTTTTCCTGAAAGGAATATATAATTAATGGGGGCATTTCTGTATGCTGGCTATAAAGGCATCCTCCATACGCACAGCATAGACTACGTTTGAAAATAAAGAAACAGCGAAGTAAAGTCTGTGTAGCACTTTCAGGTACGTTTGAGCTTCTGAAATTCTATCTTACTCCAAATTGTTTAATCCAGCTGTCATGTCATTGTTTTGTTATATGATATCGCATCTCGAATGTTTGCTATGTTTCGGGTTAACTCGCACCATAATCATTTGATTTTTTTTTTTTTTTTTTTTTAACAATGTACTAAAGTGTTGTTATAAACCTGACAAACTGTTAGACAAGAGGAGGATTTGCTAGTTTCTTACTCAGGTACTGAATATTTACAGGTAGGTTTAAAAACGATAGTAAAAAGGAATGCTTGGGTGTGCAATGCACATGTATGGATATATTAGGTGGGCAGTATGCCTAGACCCAGTACCATTAGCTCTTAGTTTCAGAAAACTGGAATACGAAAACAAGCATTTTAGTTAAAGTACTAGTTAATATTATGAATGCCTGGGAATCAAAAACAAAAGGTTACAACTTGGAGATTCTTCTGCGCATTCCATATAGACCTAACTACATCAAAATGTTCTAAAGAAGATTGCTTTAGGGAAGAGCGCTTTTCACTCTGTAACGAGTGAAAATGTTGTGGCTCCTTTAAGAGCAGAGCTCTGTTCGGTGAACAGTCTGCAGCCGCAGATGCCACGAGTACCGCCTGTGTGCGGGTGCGATGGTTTTGCTCATTTAAGTTGTCTTCTTTTGCTGAGTAACGCTGTTGCCAGGAGAATAAAGTTCAAGATGTGGAATGCGACCTGTGTGTGGGTTGGCTGATTTCTGCTGCAACTTGAGTTAGGCGAGCTATCCTTTAGCCTTGCTACAACTCCAATGATAGAAGCTGCTGCAGACAGACTTTGAGTCTGTGCTAGATGGTGACATGTAAAGCTTGATGCATTGGCTTCTTTAATGCACTGCATGCTCTATCAAAGCAACATCTGACTTGCTGTCATGAAGTACTTTTATATGTTATATGTATATGTAATATATAATATGTAAGGCTTAGAATCTCAGAATGTGAGAGGGAACATTCCTCTCACAGAACCAAGCACATTTACCAACTCTATAAGGAAAGACAAGACCAGGAACAAGAGAAACACAGAGCATTAAATGCACAAAGAATATGTCTATCAAGAAAGATGGGAAAAGAAAACAGAAACACACAAAAACAAAGAACTCATAATTGGCGACAGAGTATTAGCATTATGTGCTGATACTGAAAAAATAGCACTCTTGTTTGATGTTGCTAATTAATCACTGATTGCCTTACTCGTTGCCTTACAACATTTTTCTTTGTCAAGATTCAATATATATATTTTTTTCCTTTGAAATAGTTTTTGGGTTGTGAATTTAAATGGATTAAACCGTAATACTTCCAATAACTCCAAATGTTTTGCTAAAGACGTCAACAGCATGGTTTAATGACACAATATCATTAATTTTCTTTCTTTTTGTGTTTCAGTATGGCAGCTGAAATGAGACTGTTCCAGTTATCAGAGTAATTTTTTCTTTAATCTAGTCTCTATTCACAAAATATTGCTGTTATTATTTGTAAAAATTATTATTATTATTTTATTATTATTATTATTATTATTTTAATTAGATTTCTTATTCCATATCTTCACTCAGTGTTGAGGATTTGCAGTATGTGGAGGCAGTTGTTGGGCCTCTGAGTGAAGGAATTGTCTCCATCTCTAACATCTGCAAGTCTCTCTTGGATGCTCAGATTGATCAAACCACTGGCATGTGCTACAATTACGAACAAATCAGGAGACATATTGAGCATGCTGAGCAGTGCCTGAAAAAATCTGAGACAGTGATTAAAGAAAAACTGGGGTATTTGGATGAATGCATGGAGCAACTTATTCAAGAAAAAGAAAATGCTGAGCAGCAGAAGAAGGAAAAATGTATGGCCAAGGATAAATTACATACTGAGAAGAACTCTGCTGAAGAATCATTAAAAAATTACAAAGCAGCTTTGGAGCAGGCAGAAAAAAATCTAGAATCAGCAAAATATGCCTTAAAAGTACATCAAGACAGGAAGAGCTCAGGTGAAGGGGTAACAACTACAGGGGCAGCACTGCTTGCATTACCGGTTATTGGATGGATTGCTGGTGAGAAATCCTCTTCGATCCACAACTACCATATATCATCATCCTAAAGAGTGCAACTAATCATCATTTGTGGCTGATATGATTTCTTGCTTTTTTCTAGGTCCAATCATGATCTGTGAGGGAGCACGTGTAACTAATGAAGCTTCAAAGGATATCAGGGTTGCTGAAGATGAGCTTAAGAAAAATGAGTCTCAGGTGAATGAGAGCAGCATGAAAGTGTCTAATTACCGATCCAGGATCTCTAGCATACAGAATGAGATTGAAGAGACTGATAAGGTGCTGCATAAAAATGAGAGGAAGGTTAAAGAGGTGAAGCAGCATCTAGAGGTCACAGCTGATATTCAACAAATGGTCAGAAGAGCTGTGAACCTACTGAGTGTTCTTACTGGAAGAGTCACTGTACTGGAGAAACAAACACAACGTTTCATCCTCTGGCAGCCTGTGATAAAAGCCATGGAAGATGCGGTGAAGGCGGCAGGAAATATTGCAGAGAATCGGCTCCTCTACAGTCAGGGTGCATCAGTCCTCATAAATACTTTAAGGGAGAACGTTGGAGGACTACAGACTTTATGCAACTCACCCAGTAATTCTGAATATGACAGCTATTACTGATCACCATCATCTAATTGTACAATGCATATATGTAGGGGGCCAAGAAACAAACGACAATGAGACATTAAAGTGATATTTCATAATAAAAGCATGACATGACAATGAACAACCCCAAAAGAATTAGTGTGAATCAACTGTACATATCTGTGTGATCAGAACTTTTAACAATAAAGCAATTATTGTTTATGTATTATGATGAACATTTTATTTTACATTTTAAGCTATTTGATTTTTGTTATTAAAAAAATAATTAATAATTAAGTTTAATGTGCATTTTAATAACAAATATGACACTTATTGAAACAAAATAAGGAATATGACACTACTATTAATAAGCAATTTTACAATCAGCATGATAAAGTAAGAACAGTGATTAAGTAAGTTGATTATTTCAAGTATTATTTTCAAGACAGGCAGAGTAACTTTTTAGCAAGTAAATCACTTACAAAGAATAATAAAAAGTGACCAGCAGATGGAGACAGACATTACGTGTTTTACACAGAACAATTCTTTCTTTCTTTCTCTCTTTCTTTCTTTCTTTCTTTAACATTCAGTGTAAGTTTAACCAGTGTTACAGTGAAATAATTTAAAATAGCACACTGTACCATACATGTCTTACAGTAATATTGATTAGTAGAATAACACTGCTAAACAGGTTTGAAAAAGGCTGTAATGCCTCTTTGGGTTTCGATCATTACTTAATATACTTAATAAACAAATTTATTATTGAATTATTTATTTTGATTATTCAATTCTTTATTATATATTGAAATATGCTGAATAATATTTTGTGTTACTATGCTCCAATGTATTGAAATTTCTTTCAATATAGTGGAACATAGTAATAATAAATTATATTTTTGTCACGTATTTTTCAATATATATATTCAATATATAATATGAATTTAATATAATTATAATATAAAGTTATTATAATTAATATAGCCTATATTAATATACTGTACTATGTAATATACTATGTTATTTAATTTTCAGTAATATACTTCATAATATATACATGTAATAAAATGATATTGTGTGTGTGTTTGTATGTAAATTTATTTGAACATGTATGTATATATATATATATATATATATATATATATATATATATATTCACATTTGATGGGAACACATCCATTCAATATATTATGAGGAAAATATACATTGTGATATGTGTATTTATTACATAAAGTACTCAGTCAATTAAGTCATAAATGTCCAAACTCATGTTTCACCCACCATGTTGCCATGACTTTAGCAAGACATCCAACTGTCCAAAAATCCAAAACTTTTAATATTTGTTTTTCGTAAAATCAAATGTGTAAATATGCAAACAATAAAGTGAGATAGTATGTGTTCAGCTTTATATACGCCCAAGCATTAACTGTTATATTAATTGAGTGTTTCAATAAAGCTACAGTTTTTGTCTTGATTTACTATATATGTATTTTGCATATGTATATACAGTATGAGTATATTTCATGACTATATTGCAATATATTAAAAAAAAAGTTAAGCATTATAGTTTCATAGTTTCACACAAATGTATTATTTGATATATCACATTATAGTTACTATTATATTTCCATATATTTTTGTATTGTTTTTTTGGTTTTCAGGTAACACATTTAGTAACAAAGAAATGAGCGCATATCAAACTGCAATGGGTTTTCTTAAGCACACAAGCTTCAACCATTTTTTTGTAGCCTATACTTATATTTCCTCAATTATGCAGCTGTGATGTAATTGTTGATGGTCCCATTGTCAGGTGTTCATGTTTTTATCCCCTTAATGATAGTATATGGCAATGGAGAAAATATCATTTATGTGTATATTGTATATACTGTATATATTAAAATATATAGCTACAAAAATAGAGGTGCACTCAGATTAGAAAAAATTACACAGTGATACAGTACACATATTCAAAAAGAAATGCAATTTAGAGCCACTGCATCAGTTTAAAAGCTAAAAACCTCTGGAATAATATTCATTGAAAGTTAGATAATCAGTATAAGTTTAATAAAGACATGAATGCAGAAGCAAATATGCCTCTTCTGTGTTCTGAAAACACAAAGGAAATAGCAAACACATTGAATCCAATGAATTTCCTGTGATATTCTCCCATCAGGCAAAAAGTAGAGAGGGAGTTCACGTCACTGCTCTATTACACCGTGACTCTTTTTAAAATAACGTCTGCATACTCATTAACTAACACTAGATTTGCTTCTGCCCTCTCTCTCCTGGCCTTCATTCTTCTCTTTTTCATTAAGAAATGGATGGTGAAGGTCACAGCCATCAGACCCAAACTGCTGAGTAGCAGTACCAATCCAAGAGCCAGAAGGTGTGACAGACCACTGTTCTTGTACTCCAGATGATCCCACAAACCCACCAACACAACACTCAAACCAACCAGAGTGCCCCAAACCCCAAAGGCCAACATACAGGAGCCACAGGACAGCTCTGCTCCCCCCGTCACCACTGTGACACCTGCCACAGAAACCAATCCATTTAGTAACTTCACAGTTTCAGACTTTGGATCATATTTCACTATTTGGGTGGGGTTTGAATCAGCTGAAGGGTTCACGGGTGTTGCCATCATTAATGAGCTTCACAGAAGTAAGCTGCATGTCTGTCCTGTTGATGTACAATTTTTTGAACTCCTTAAATATTGATGATTTTAACAAAATAAAGATTTTCCAGGTTGTGCTTCTTCAGTAGTTGTCCTTCTTATCTCTTCTCATAGGGATTTGTCAGTCATTTCTATACTCCTATCAATTATGCAAAAGCACAGAATATACATCAGCATATTTGAACCCTTTCCAACAATGACTGTGTATACACACACAAACTTCACAGCAACCTGTCAAAATAAAAGTACGGATTAATGTGTAACAGAAATATTGTATTACATATTTAAATACAAGACAACTGGACAATTTAAATAAAATAAATGCTAAAAGTAAATATTACAACAGGGCTCTCCAAAACAACATTTCCTCACTAAAGCTCTCATCTTTGACAAAGTCAATCATTTATTTTAACTATCATATTCAATTAATGACTGAACAGTGGCTTGTTACTTATAGAGAGAGCATGAGCTAATTGAATAGATTATCTTTGTTATCGTACAAGTACAATATAATTTAGTTTGAAACTTCCAAATTGATACTAAAGCTCAAAAATACAAATAATTTAAAATGGCAGTTTAAAATTTTCAATTATAAAAAGTTTGCAGCAGCATTAAAACTAACCGGTACAATCAGAAAACAATGTAATTAAAACAAGGGGTGAATTTATTATTCCATGTACATTTGAGGTTAATGTGTATACAATATACAGAATATATGGTCAGCCTAAGGCATTGAAGATAAAAAAAAAGCTAATGTTTCCTTTCCTCTCCCCAAGATGGCAGTGGAAGTCTTAATATGGATATCCTTTCCCCCCTGTGTTGCATCATACTGTGAAAGGAGATTCAGCTTTTATTTGTTTTGCAGGCATGAATTATGAGTAGATGTAGGTCAGATGAGTCCACATAAAGGTGTGCCGTATGGGTAAAGTTACAGTATTAGACAGGCATATAACCCCCCACACTTGATATATCTGAAACTTGATTTGAAATGTCTTCTTAGTAAGTAGTAATTAAGTAATAATTTCATTGTGGATTTATGGCCTGTAGCTTCATTGAAAGCTGTCTGGGCTTGCTTATGTAAACACTACTGTATATAAATAACAGTTACTCATCTGAATGTAACCACTGTTAACTGGAGTTTGCTTAACAATTTTATCTGAAAATTACCTTTATCTGTCTTTTCTTGTTTTATTTATTTTAATTATAAGTACAAGTAAAATTATCCCCAGATTACAAAAGGAAAAGGAAGGGAAGGGAACGCAATTGTGCCCTGAGTTGAAAATAAATATTAGTTACAACTGGATGTTTGTCCAGACCTTTTTAAATCTTGCATTACATGATGTTTAAATGTAATTAGCAGTAAGCTGCTGTTGATAAAGATTGTCAACTGCAAAAGTGTGGCTTATTATACAAGACTTATGCTTGTGGTATAAAAACTAATAGGATGTAGTGCAGCTCTTATAGCCTTAGTCATCTGCTGATAATACATGGTTGTGTCTGTGTGTTTGCCTTGTACATGTCAAAACTGAGAAGTTGGTCTCTTTAGACAAGGAGGTTTTAAACAGCTTAAGGGTCTGTGAAAGATTTCAGAGAAAATGTGTTACAAAAGCTTTGTTAATAATGTTAATATTATTTTCCAGCTCAAGTATTAAATCTAAATATTTTCATTGGCTTTAGTACAATGACAGCATAAATGTAAATTATTGTTATTTGTCAGTAGCACCATTTTCTTTAATGAAGAGGGGATCTTTAAAGTTTGATTTGAGGGGTCTTTAGTATCCAAAAAAAGTTTGAGAACCCCTGTGTGCTACGATTCAGAGACTTAAAAACTGAATTCATTAGTAATCAATCAAAAAATAGTGAAGGTGTTTTACTTTTTGTGTCATACTTTCTTTGTACTTTGCATTTGGCATTTTCAGGCCAGCATTAGCTTCAGTATGTTTTTTTGTAATTTTTAAAATGATTGTTTCAGTTGTGGCGTTGCTGTTGTGCATTGTACTGTCATCAGAAGCATCTGATATCCTGCAGTGCACAGGAGAGAGACAGAGTGATGGACAGTTCTGCTTCCATATGTCATATGACTTTAAAGATGGTGTCCGTGACTGCGAGACCCAAAGGCTCATTGATGTAAATATTTTATTTTGTAGCATTTTGTTGCTTTTTACTTACTTACTATTTAAGTAAATGCAGTCTTGGGGCGATTACATCCCTATCCCTCAACAGTTTTTTCTGACTATAAGATTGTTAGCTAAAATCTAAAGATGACAGTTTCTATTGTTCTTTTAACATGATGTTTGATAAACAATACATTATGCATAGCGTCAGTGACAAAGTAAATAAAAACGTGTACATACAGTGGGTACGGAAAGTATTCAGACCCCCTTAAATTTTTCACTCTTTGTTATATTGCAGCCATTTGCTAAAATCATTTAAGTTCATTTTTTTCCTCATTAATGTACACACAGCACCCCATATTGACAGAAAAACACAGAATTGTTGACATTTTTGCAGATTTATTAAAAAAGAAAAACTGAAATATCACATGGTCCTAAGTATTCAGACCCTTTGCTGTGACACTCATATATTTAACTCAGGTGCTGTCCATTTCTTCTGATCATCCTTGAGATGGTTCTACACCTTCATTTGAGTCCAGCTGTGTTTGATTATACTGATTGGACATGATTAGAAAAAGCCACACATCTGTCTATATAAGACCTTACAGCTCACAGTGCGTGTCAGAGCAAATGAGAATCATGAGGTCAAAGGAACTGCCTGAAGAGCTCAGAGACAGAATTGTGGCAAGGCACAGATCTGGCCAAGGTTACAAATAAATTCTGCTGCACTTAAGGTTCCTAAGAGCACAGTGGCCTCCATAATCCTTAAATGGAAGACGTTTGGGACGACCAGAACCCTTCCTAGAGCTGGCCGTCCAGCCAAACTGAGCTATCGGGGGAGAAGAGCCTTGGTGAGAGAGGTAAAGAAGAACCCAAAGATCACTGTGGCTGAGCTCCAGAGATGCAGTCGGGAGATGGGAGAAAGTTGTAGAAAGTCAACCATCACTGCAGCCCTCCACCAGTCGGGGCTTTATGGCAGAATGGCCCGACGGAAGCCTCTCCTCAGTGCAAGACACATGAAAGCCCGCATGGAGTTTGCTAAAACCTGAAGGACTCCAAGATGGTGAGAAATAAGATTCTCTGGTCTGATGAGACCAAGATAGAACTTTTTGGCCTTAGTTCTAAGCGGTATGTGTGGAGAAAACCAGGCACTGCTCATCACCTGTCCAATACAGTCCCAACAGTGAAGCATGGTGGTGGCAGCATCATGCTGTGGGGGTGTTTTTCAGCTGCAGGGACAGGACGACTGGTTGCAATCGAGGGAAAGATGAATGCGGCCAAGTACAGGGATATCCTGGACGCAAACCTTCTCCAGAGTGCTCAGGACCTCAGACTGGGCCGAAGGTTTACCTTCCAACAAGACAATGACCCTAAGCACACAGCTAAAATAACGAAGGAGTGGCTTCACAACAACTCCGTGACTGTTCTTGAATGGCCCAGCTGGAGCCCTGACTTAAACCCAATTGAGCATCTCTAGAGAGACCTAAAAATGGCTGTCCACCAACGTTTACCATCCAACCTGACAGAACTGGAGAGGATCTGCAAGGAGGAATGGCAGAGGATCCCCAAATCCAGGTGTGAAAAACTTATTGCATCTTTCCCAAAAAGACTCATGGCTGTATTAGATCAAAAGGGTGCTTCTACTAAATACTGAGCAAAGGGTCTGAATACTTAGGACCATGTGATATTTCAGTTTTTCTTTTTTAATAAATCTGCAAAAATGTCAACAATTCTGTGTTTTTCTGTCAATATGAGGTGCTGTGTGTACATTAATGAGGGAAAAAGAATGAACTTAAATGATTTTAGCAAATGGCTGCAATATAACAAAAAGTGAAAAATTTAAGGGGGTCTGAATACTTTCCGTACCCACTGTATGTTTATTCTTAACTCTGCCATCTCACCATCTTTTGTATCTTTTCTCTCCCTCTTCTGATCAGGAAAAAGTGGCAGATTTCTCTGAAGCTGCTGGAAATGCAAAGTTCATGCCCCCACTTGCAGTGGTAATGGCAAACACAACCATCATACAGACCTGCCCCAGTGCCAGTGTAAGTACATTTGTGTTTTAGCTTTTATGGCCATCAAATTAATTGAATAACCTATAAGCTTTCATTACGTTTTTTTTTTTTTTGTTTGTTTGTTTTAGCAGTTTAGGAAAAAGATGCAGTGCTCTTGTAAGTAACTGATTTACTACTATGTAATAATTTGACTGACTGCATAATCTTTCTAAACATGCCCATTTAATCTACTGTAAACCCAGTTTAGTACATAGTAATATCACGTGACTAATATCATGACTACTAGTATGTGCAATAATAGTATTAACAAAAGTATTAACACATTGACAACATTGTTTTGTAGGTGATAACACTCCTCCGACTACACTTCCTAAAGGTAAGGTCAACTGTTTATGCTAAAAGGAGAAGTCCACTTCCAAAACAAAGATTCACATATAATGTACTCACCCCCTTGTCATCCAAGATGTTCATGTCTTGCTTTCTTCAGTCGTAAAGAAATTATGTTTTTTGAGGAAAACATTTCAACATTTTTCTCCATGTAATGGACTGATATGGTGCCCCGATTTTGAACTTCCAAAATACAGTTTAAATGTGGCTTCAAACGATCCCAAATGCGGTTGTAAACGATCCCAGTCGAGGAAGAAGGGTCTTATCTAGCGTAACGATCGGTTATTTTCAGAAAAATAATACAATTTATATACTTTTTAATGTCAAATGCTCATCTTGACTTGGCTTGACAGTTTTCTAAAGCTTGCGGTCATCTCTGTTGCTTGTGCACCTTTTCCTACCCAATTTCTTCCTTCCAGCCAACTTTGCATTTAATATGCTTTGATTCAGCACTCTGTAAACAGTCACCCCATTCAGTAATGACCTTCTGTGACTTACCCTCTTAGTGGAGGGTGTCAGTGATTGTCTTCTGGGCCATTGCAAGTCAGCAGTCTTCCCCATTATTGTGATTTCAAAGAACAAGAGATACCCAGAATTTATACTGTAGGGATGGACATTCAATGAAACTCAAATGTAAATATTCTAATATTTTGAGATACTGGATTTTTGACTTTCATGAGCTGTAAGCTCTACTCATCAAAATTAAAACAAACAAACAAACAAAAAACTTTAGAAATATTTTGCTTTACATGTAATGAATCTAGAATATATGAAAGTTTCAGTTTTTAAAATAAGTTACAATAAAAAAATGAACTTTTTCATGACATTCTAATTTTATGAGATGCACCTGCACTGTAAAAAATCCAACTTGCAAAAAGTTTGAATAACTTAAATCTGTTAGTTAACTGGACATTAAAACTAAAAAAAGTTGACTTAATAAGCGGAAATAAGTTGGTTCAAAAATTGTCAGACCAACTTAGTTTGAACTGTTGACTGGACATGCACATGCAAGTTTACAAGCACACATGTTGGTTTGGTGGTTGGAGCATGCGCGCTGTAACATGCAGACGTTGGAACACATGAAATGATAGCGCCATTTTGATCGTCGGTCAAAGATGCAGCACGAGATCACAAACAATTTCATCAACCTTTCAAACTGCATCGTTCAAAGTAAGTATCTTTATTTATTTCATTATATTTATTATATTGGTATAGTGTTTGTAAAACGTCAGTGTGATCATTAAGCATTGTTTGCGACATGCAAATATTTCTACTGTTCAGAGTTTTTAATGGCAGTAAAATGTACAGTTGTCTTTTGACCTGGTTTTAAAAGTCATAAGTAATAGTGTCACTGGTCAAGCTTGTTATTTTAATGCAAGTTTGCATGAACGTTCTCATTAAGGAGAAAATATGTCTTAATTCCGGTTTTATATATTGAAAATCTAACTTAATGTTTTGCAGTCCTGGTTTTATTTACTACAGTTATCGGAAATAATGTGCGAGTAGTCATATAGACTTAACTGTAATGTAATCGTGTTGTTTATTACATCACAGAAAAACATTATAAAGTGTACTTGTTAGATTAATACCGTGTACAACGAGACACAACACACAATATGAATCCATTATAATCAGTGCATGCAGCGCGACTCTACAAATGTCTTGTTCTTAATTAGTTTATTTTCTTTTGTCGTGTCCGGTTTAGACATTGTATAAGACTCTGTGTATTGTGCTTAAAACTTTTACAGTGGGCGCGATACTAATCGATTTTTCCCATCGCCCCGGATGCAACAACAGGCCATCCAGTTAGATATTTGACATTTTAGATGACTGTCAAGAGCTGCTGTTACACAGAATGACCTGATGGTGGTGACAAAGCACAGAAAACGAACTTCACTCTAGCATTTAACACAAGATTCGTAAGCAGGACTGAGGAATGGGTCAAAACGCAATTTTGGTCTAGGACTTTTGGTAACATGAACAATAAATCCGTATCACAAGAACACCAGTATTATAATGCGAACTTTTATTTTTAAAAGAATTTGCATAACGGTTTAAAAGGGAAAAAAAAAAAAATATATATATATATATATATATATAAAGTACTGGTGTTCTGTTTGTATTCTCTCTTGAAAATAGTTTTAGATTGTTGGTGTACATCATTTTTGCCTTTTTTGGGTTTCAGAGATCAACACATGCAATGTAAAATTTAGTAGAGGAACTAAAGAAGAGGACTGAAAAGATCCTTATCAGTCAGAAAATGAGATTGTGTCCCCTGTCTCTTCCTAATGAGGTTAAAGTATTAGTCCTAACAGGAAGTATTTAGCTGTAGTCATCTTTATAATTGAGATTTTTGTGATGTTTTTATGTTTGTTGAACAATTTTATAACCAAAACTTTTTTCTCTCATCACATAGGTAATGAGTTCAAAAACATTACCAACATTGACCTCCTCAGTAACATTCAGCTCATCATTACACCAACATACACCACAACTTCTGAAATTGTACAGAGCAAGACAGGGGGCTTTTGAAAAATAGATGGAAGATCTTCTTGACATGCGTGATCAACAGGTAACATGTTAATGACATCCATGTGTAATCTCTAAACTGTATGATTTATCAGAGCCCTTTTGTGTTTTAACTTCAGAAAATAGCGTTGTCTCACTGTAACACTACACAACATCTCTTAATCAATTATTTTTATTTGGTACCCATTTTTCAGACCTCAAATATTGTGAATCACAGAAATATTGTGAATCTCCCTGAAGATCCTGCATTGTTTATAAAATGTCTGGTGAGTATGTATCAATAATTTGTCTGCAGATATAAAGCCTCGACAACATCTTGCCACATAACCTTAATAGAAATAAAGGGTAGCAAATCTTTACATTGTGAGGAAATTAATTACGATTTGATTTCATTTTTGATTTTAGGATGATTGAATTTAGCATTAATCATTCAATTAAATTCAATAAACAGTTCTGTATGATCATTATGATGATTAATGACAGCCTCATTGACAGTCATCATTCACTTATATTCTGTAAATGATAAATTATGCAATGCAATGTAAATTAGCATTATTAAAAGAATATGCAACCTTTTATCATGTATTTAGCTTTATATTATGTCTAACTCATGTTACAGTCCAATCATTGGAATACAAAGATATGAAGCATGTGTTCGGTGATTTGGTTGTTTCATATAATTAGTTGTTTTTCAGGGAAAAAAACAAAAAGATATAAAACTGAGATCAGCTGATAATGATGTGTTCATTGTTTCATTAGGACACAGGACACATCTCCAGCAGACAGACAGACCAGAGGGATGAAAATGGGAATTCCTGTTATAACGGAGGATGATGTCGCCCCTAGCACACTGCCTACCTTTACAAACTTTGCTGTTGTTTTGGAGGAGGTCATTGTTCTGAAAGACATTTCAGACCTACTATCTGCTGTTGCTTACCTGTTTGGCCTTATCTTCTCCTTGGATTTTTAATACCTAAAAGAACTCAAATATACTTTTGAGGTAATTGAGAAAGCGTTTATGGAAATGGGCACTCACTGCTCTGCAAAGGTACAGTCCCTGAAAACTAAACTCTTGCTGTGAACGTTGAAGTCTTGGTGTGACCATCTTTTGAATTACATATTAGCATCTTACTGTAAAAATGTTAAGGGATTGTTAAACTGAACTGTTGAAATGTAAATATAATGTTTTAGAATGTCATTTTTATTTAATTTTTGTTTTATTATTGATTGTGCATTTATTTAATTATTTTTTCATCTTTTCAGATTCTTTATTAATTGTGCCATATATTTGTTTTGTGGACCAGGGTCACATATCTGAACAGTAAATTTAATCACAAATGCAAAAATTCAAACTAAATATTTAGAATGACATTTACTCTGCAAAAAATAGCACTCAGCAACTACGTTAATGCATTAGGTTTAGAGAAATACAATTTTTGCAACATTTATTAAAATAGTTAAATCAGACCGTTTATGGCCTGATATTTTACTGTACTCCTAAATGTAACAGAGCTGGCCAACAGTTCCAGTTCTAGTTTCACTGGCTAGTTGTTTTTCTGGGAAACTATTAATCAGCTGATCAGCCTGCCCGTAAACAGTTGTTTTTACATGTTGCCAGTGGCAACAAAACATCACTTTTTGTTTACTTTGTTTATTGCAGTTTTAGTGACATAGTAATATTGACTCCACATGCATGCTTAATGTATCTTTTATGCAAGGAATGTCACAGACATTTATACCATTACCTTTTTATACAAATACATTTACTGCTGAAACCAGGTACATTCTCTCACACCTCATATTTGTCACTGTAATGATAGACTGAAGATATGTTCAGGCCATATATGGTAATATAGGGAGTAGCTCACACCTGGTGTCATGCGCAGATTGTACGGCGGTTCAGAGGAGAATCGCAGCATAGAGTGAGTGTATGTTGAACCATTGCCCAGTTGTTAATAAATGGACTGAAGTGGAAAACACCTGTATCGCCTAATCTATATGCCATCCTAACATTGCAGTAACAACAATAATACAGACAAATGTCACTGTAAACCAGTCCTGGGAATTCCCATGTGATTTTAGCTCAACTCAGTTCAGTTCACAGCTGTAGGTTCTCAACATCAGAAGTGTCATCAGCCAATAATGTGCCAGTAAGATCACCTCACTTCAGAACAGGAAATGATGCAGGGGTGCACTGTAATAACCCCATGGTGCAGGACTGTCTGCCACTCACATTCCAAAGGAATACTATTTTCTCCACTTCTAACAAGCAAAGTAATTATCAGTTGAAATTCAATTCCCATCATGTTGTTATAAAACAAACCTCTGTGCAGTGTGAAGCTAATACAACATTCATAATGAGATTTTGTAGTTTTATCTTTTTTTCTCTCTTCATCTTCAGAATTTCAGAATTTTTCAAATTAAAATATTTTTTGAAGAAATCCAAAAGCTTTCGGACCCTGCATAAACAGCAACACAACTGACACGTTCAAGTCCCAGAAAGGTATTAAGAACATTTGTCACACAGTCTATTTAAATTATTTCTTTACTACTTTTCTGGGTCATGAACATGGTAGGTGCGTTGCTGTCTGTGCAGGGGGCAGGAAGCTCTCAGATTTCATCTTAATTTGTGTTCCAAAGATGAACGAAGGTGTGGAAATAACATGAGGGTGAGTAATTAATGACAGAATTTTTATTTTTGGGTGAACTATCTATCCCTTTAATTTTATTCCAAGCCTGTGTGACATTTTGTGTGGCACATAAATAGAAATGTTATGCTCTTTTCTGCTCATACAATGAAAGTCAATGGTAATCGTGGAAAAGACGATGAGGGCTATAAAACTTTCCAGTGTACTTCAACTGATTGCACAAAATGACCAAGTTGTATAGATCGACATTCGAGTGACTAACACTCGCAAACAGTGCTTTTTAATAGTTATTTTATGTATCCATTTAACATTTTGTTTGCTATTTTAAACACTTCAGTGTTCTTTGAGGTTATCCATCTCAAAAAACACACAATATCATCAATATCCTCAATCGGTTCTCTATATCGTTTCACCTGGGCTACTCCCATGGCTTTAGCAAAATGATGCCAAGCAGTGATGCCAAGAACCATTTTTGGTTCCCCAAAGAACCTTTCAGTGAACAGTTCCTAAAAGAACCATTTTGAAGAACATTTTCAAAAATCTAAACAACCTTTTTTGACTTTAAAGAACATTTTCTGCATTTGAAAGTTTCCATGGATGTTGAAGGTTCTTCATGGAAACACTTATGCCAATAAAGAACTTTTATTTTTTTAGTGTAGCCTAATATTTGCTAACAGTTTAGTTTTTAACAACACACAAGTATTATTATCACTTCTGATCACCCATTTGGCCTTTACTCTGGTAAGAAGTAAAAATGGTTTTTCACAGCTATGTTATTTAAAGATATGTTTAAAGACCCATTTTAGAACATTGTACACAGGGTGTGGCACCATAAAGAATGTAATGATAATTATCCGCATAGCCATTTGGCCTTGATTTTGCTTGCGTCACAAGAGCAGTAGTTACTCAGTACCTCAGCATACAAAAATAGATGTGAATCTGTGCTAGGTCACATTAATTGTTTGTTTAATGTATCCAATAACAATTAACTAACCATTTCCTAAATATTCCTATGTGTCTCCAGAGGTCTTTACGCATGAGCTTCCTTCAGCAACACAGAAAATGACAAAATAAGTATGGATGTTTTGTTAAGATATTTTATTGACCAGGATGTCCATAAAAGTGCTAAACAATTACCATCCCCTACTCCAGTAAATAGTACTTTCCAGTTGGTTGTAAGACACACACACAAAATGACCAAGCAAAAGTTGACAGAGTTAAATTGTAGGTAGTATGTATTATACTTCCACTGTTTGTTTGAACACAGCCCCATCTCAAACGCTATCTCTGAGTCATTCATTCTCTCTCTCTCTCCCACACACACACACACGCACACATACGCACACACTCTCTCTCTCTGCTTTCACACATGGGTGGTACTTGTGCAGCAAGACCGCAGTTTCCTTAAAGTCTGCAGTCTGCTCATTCAAGCTCTGCCTGTCAATGAAAGCACAACTTTGATCATGCATACCGCTCTGTTATTTGCTGTTTTGTTCCCGTGTCTTTCTTTTAACGACGGAAAGTCGATCGAAGGTAAAACTTTGCATTTTAATTTCATTGGCAACGATAATTCTGAAATTCTAATTTTAATGCTGTAATTAGAGACTTGATTCATTTGAGGAATATCGCCGCAGCAGGTGAAACGTGTGTTGGGATTCGGAGAGAAGGTTCATCCTATGACTTTGACCTGCCCGACGGTGTGGCCGTGAACGTGCAAGACCCTGCGTGTGATGCAGAATGGACCATTGATGTAAGTAACCATTTTTATTTTTAAAATGTGATTAATAAATAATAGCTAAACGAAATGCTAGACAGACAGACAGATAGACAGATAGATAGATAGATAGATAGATAGATTGTAAAGACAGACAGATGGACAGACAGACAGAGATGGGAAGTAGCTGAGTACAAATACTTTGTTGCTGTACTTAAATAGGTTTTCCTACATTTTTACACAAATATCTGTACTTTCTACTTCTTACGTTTTCAAACCAGGCTCGTTAGTTTTACAGTTTTTCTCAGTCGCTTTGGTGCATTTCTCACAACACTATTTACATTTGCACAACATTTACTTTAACCTCCACAACATTTAGTCATTTGTGCACATCATAGTAGCAGTTTCTCATTCCTTCCAACAAATTGCAAATGCTTTTGGACATGCATCAATTGCTTTCATACAACTCTCTGCTGTTTTATAACATTATCATTTGCTTATGTCATGTCAGTCAAAATTAACTAAACTTGTGAATGCTGAATAGTCATTCCATATAAAACTAATAGTCCTCATTTCATTGCTTGAGTCATTACATACAAAAATGTTGAACTAGTTGTCAAAATCTGTCAAGCAAATTTTATAAAAAATTTTTTTTTTTTTTTCCTGAAAATGTCTTCTAAATTGAACAATTTCTGCAAATGTGCATGAATGATTTACAGACCTATGTATGTTGTAGGTTCAGTTCCAATATGTACTGCAATATTGTTTACAATTGTGCACAGCTCTACCCAAAGGGAGTTTATGTTTGTTGTAAATAAGGGTGTATTTATTCGTTTGCACAATGCTTTGAATAAATTAGAATTGCAAAGAGCATATGAAGTAAAAATGTGAAACATACATATTCAGTGTCTTGTACTCAGATACCTCACTAAATACAGTAATGTCTAGCTTTACTGTAGTTTTCAAATGGCTGTGCAAATAGTATATAGTGCTGTCTTGAGCATTTTCAGGAAGTGTCACCAAAATCTGACTTTTTGCATAGGAAAAAATTTACAGAGTAAACTGTCATAATGAAAACATGACAAAGCCATTTGACTATCTTGTTCATAAACAATGGTGTCAGGACTTTTCATCTTGATGACACTGACACTTTCATTGACATGAATACTTGCTTTTGAGGAATGAGCTATCCATTTTGAGCAAGTGACACGCTTTTGCAGGTTATCAACTAGGTTTTGCAGTTTGTACTAATTGTTTTGAGAAATGCATTAACTGTTGTGCAAATGTAAATAGTGTTGTGAGAAATGCACCAAAGCGACTGAGAAAAACTGTAATCTGCATTTGGTGAACCATGGTTACTATAGTTAAACCATGGAAACCACAAATTAACCATGGTTTGCTACACTAACCATAACCATGAAATTTGTAGTAAAACTATGGTTGTGAATTAAAACAGATTCTAATCAATCCGCCAAAAACATGGTTAATTTTAATAAGAGATAAATATGACTCATGATAAAGCAATAACATGTTCAGAATAACAATGTTTATGTAAAGATATTGCCATAATGTCATTTTTATTCTGCTATTTTTGACATTTAGGCAATTTAGAAAATATAGTTTTACTAAATCTATAGTATTTAAGTAATTTTACGATAAAACAACACGTGGTCATAATGTGATACTTTAAATTTAACTAAAATAAAATTATGTTATTGCAAAAAGAATACAATGAGGTGTTTGTTTTGCAAGAAGGTGGATACAGTTCTGTTCATAACAGTAGATGGCTGATGGGAAAAGGGACAGGTACAAGAAAATTAGTGGAAAAAGTAAACACACAATAAGTGAGATGCAGAGAGATATCATGGAAACTAAGATTGAGATTGAGAGACTGAAAAGGAAAATGGAAATTAAGGTGCAGTTCAAGAGAGAACCTTTAATTATTTTGTTTAATTATTAGGTTTTAACCGGTTTTAAATTTGATTACCATACAAAAAACAGGTGGTTTTGTAATTTTTTGTTGGTGAATGGGATGGCCTGGATGAGTGTGAGATTTCACCGGCCTGAAATTTTGTCCCAGTCCTGCCCTGTTCTACATGGTGGTTGTTCAGCCTTGATACATTGATTAGCTAACAAAATGTTAAATGTAAATTATTTTGTATTAATGTGTCAGTATGATGTGAGGTCCAGTTACCAGCGTGACACTAAAACAAGCAGTACTAATGGGTACTTTTTACTTAAGTACATGTCAGAGCTCATACTTCTTTACTTTAACTTGAGTAAAAAAGTGTAGTCAGTACTTCTACTTTTACCAGAGTATTTTAAACAGGAGTATCTGTACTTCTACTTGAGTGAAGGATGTGTGTACATTTGCCATCTCTGCAGACAGATAGATAGATAGATAGATAGATAGATAGATGACAGACAGATGGACAGACAGATGGACAGATAGATAGATAGATTAATAGATAGATAGATAGATAGACAGACAAACAGACAGACAGATAGATAGATAGATAGATAGATGACAGACAGATGGACAGATAGATGGATACATAGATAGATAGACAGAAAGAAAGACAGATAGATAGATGGACAGACAGACACAGACAGACAGATAGATAGATAGATAGATAGATAGATAGATAGATAGATTAGTAAAAGCCCACATGTTGTTAAAGGTTAAAAGCCCAAGTGTAAAAAAAGAAAAAAAACTCAATGTGGTTAAAATGGCCACAACACTATGGCATACATTTCGCACAATGATTCACATAAAGTTCCATAAAAAATTTTCCTTACCACAACTATATAAGGATATATTGAGATTATGTCAGTATAACACCCTCTAGTGGCAATATATATAGACCTAAAAGCAACTTTGAGTAAAAGGACCTCTAGCTACCTGTAAAATGAAAAGTTTTTAGGCCTAGGGACATAAGTCCTGCTGTAGCCTGTTGTAGGTATGTTTTTATGTAATTTTCTGTGTTTTGTCTGATACTATTTGTCACTGACTGTGACAAATTGTTTTGCCTTGTTGCACCAGAAACATTAGTTAAAAGAAGCAAAATAGCAGCAGGTGTTCAGTGTTTGAAAGTTTCATCATGTTTGTCTCACAATTCTCCTCTAGCGAATCTACACCGCAATCCTGGATAGAAATTTAAGATACTTTTCTCATCCCTTCAAAAATTTAAGTCGTTATGGAATCAGTGCGTCTTACTGTCCAGCTTCAGTTAGATACCACGTCTCTTGTCCCGTAAGTTCAGAAACAATTATTTATCTGATCAGAATAGTTTTACTACTTTTTATTTTAAAGATTGTATTTATTACAAAAATAACAATTGAATGCTTTTTGATTCTCTTGTAGACATACACCAAGAACCTCATTTGTTCTTGTGAGTAGTTTTTCACTTGGCATCTCTTTGCTTTGCTCTTTATTTTAACAGAAACTACACACCAATATTAAAATAAAATAACAATGGCATCCAATTGTGTCTCTTGCTTCAGGCACCAATTCAACAGACAGCAATTCCGTTTTTAGCACAATTCTGCCATCTAGAGGTAAACTTTTTTTTAAACATTTGTGATCCCAGACCACAAAACCAGTCAAAAGATCAATGTTTTTGAAATTGAGATTTATACAACACCTAAAAGCTAAATAAATAAGCTTTCCATTGATGTATAATTTGTTAGGATATTTGAAAATCTGGAATCTGAGGGTGCAGAAAAATAAAAAATAACCTTTAAAGTTGTCAAAATGAAGTAATTAACAAAGCATATTACTAATCAAAAATTAAGTTTTGATATATTTACGATTAGAAGTTTACAAAATATCTTCATGAAACATGTTCTTTACTTAATATCCTAATGATTTTTGTCATAAAAGAAAAATCTGTAATTTTGAACCATACACTGTGTTGTTGGCTATTGATACAAATATACTCATGGTTCTTTGGTACTGGTTTTGTTATCCAGGGTCACATTTATTATTTATTTAACATTTAAATTTGAATCATGTTACTAAATCATTTTGCTTATGCACCTCTTTAAAAAATGACTAGGATAAATATGTGGATAAAATATCCAGCATAAACAGCACACATAGCCTAGGTTTTTTTTTTTTTTTTTTTTTTTTTTGTAGTGTAGAGCAAATGTACCTTTGTCTTGGTAAGAAATTTATAGATATAGTACTGCATATATACTGCATCTATGGTGATAGAACAGGGTGCAGCCGTTCAGTAAATCCATGTACTCACTTTTTGTAATATTGTTGCATTTACAGACACATCCTTATCTGCCATGAAAACTGGTTTATCAAAGAGAAAATACTGTAAGTAAAATCTTAATAAATGACCACATTTCCAGCACTGATCAAGCAATAACTTCACAGTAGCTTACTGTCTCTTTACTTAGAAAATTAAAGCAACCTAGAAACAGAAACTTAATTGGGGATGATCATCATTTCATGGCTGCATAACAAGTTTAATGCAAATCACATGCACATTTCTTACCAGACTTCACTGTCCTTGTATGGTTGCGAATCAGAAATTTCACAAAAATAAAAAGAATGTCAGTAGTAATAATTATCCATATCTCATTGGCTGAAGTTATGAAGCCACAAAACAAAAAAATATGAAAAATCTCTAGAGTTGCTGCAGCTTTTGTAAGTCACTACTGCGTGTTCCTGTTTTGCAAGTTTATAAACAGCCACTTCCAGATACAACAATCACATTAAATCACACACACACACACACACACACACACACACACACACACACACACACATATCACATACACACACACACACACACACACACACAACTGTGCACTGGAAAAGGTTCAGTGGTTGAGGAAGCTAGGCTAGAGTTCTGGAGATGGGGGAGGGAATACGGTAGTGCAAGTGGTGTTGTAACAGGAAGTTTACTATAAGAAAAACCATATAAAATGCATTCAAAAAAAGAACACTATAATAAAGCTTGTAAAACATGACCTGATGGGCAGGTAGATTGTGAATCATTAGTGTTATCAGTACTTTTTCAGTGCCTTGTGAAAGTATTCATACCCATTAATTTTTTTCATAGTTTTTTTATGTTGCTGCCTTATGTTAAATTGCTTTAAATTACTTGTTTCCCACATCAATCTGCACTCCATACACCATAATGACAAAGCAAAAACAGAATTGTCACAACTTTGTAAAAAAAAAAAAATTTAAAAAAAAAAAAAAAAGAAATATGTACATTGCATAAGTATTCATACCCTTAACTCAGTACTTAGCTGAAGCATCTTTACAGCCTCAAGTCTTTTTGGGTATGATGAAGCTTTGCATATCAGCATTTGGCAATTATCTACCATTCTTCTCCTCACCTCTTCACTTCTCAGGCTCTGTCAGGTTGGATAGGGGTAGATGAACAGAAATATTTGATTGTGTTCAAGCCCAGGCTGGGACACTCAAGGACATTCAAAAAGTTGTCTATAAGCCACTCTTGATGTGTGCTTAGGGTCATTGTTCTGTTGGAAGGTGAACCTTCTGCCCAGTCTGAGGTTCTGAATGCTCTGGACTGGGTTTTCTTTAAAGCTATCTCTATATTTTGCTGTGTTGTGCTTTCCTTCTACTCTGACGAGCCTCTCAGTCCCTGCCGCTGAAAAACAGCCCCACAGCATGAGGCTGCTACCAGTTTACTTTTAGGATGGTACTCTGCAGGTGATGAGCAGTGCTTAGTTTCCTTCAAACATGATGTTAGAATTGAGGTTATTCAGACCAGAGAATCTTGTTTCTCACAGTCTGAGGGTCCCCTAGGTGATTTTTTGCAAATGCCAAGTGTGAGGAAAAGATTGAGTCTTGCCACACCACCATAAAGCCCAGATGGATGGAGTGTTGCAGTTATGTTGTCCTTCTGTAGGTTTCTCCCATCTGCATATATGATCATGGAGCATGTTTTTTGCTTTGCCATTATAGTGTATGGAATGTAGATTGTTGTGGGAAAAAGTACATGAAAAAACATGAAAAAAATTAAGGGGTATGAATACTTTCACAAGGTACTGTATCATCTCTATACTCTATTAATTATTATTATTATTACTCTTTTGAACCTTGTCATTATCATTAGTGCGTATGCATCATTTTGTTCTAAAAAACTGCCTTTTCATGAAGCCTTTTTCTTAAAGCAAGTGACACCTGTGTGTTGTTTGTATAAATTGATAATTTGGTCAAATGTTCTTCTCTATAGACTGCACCATTGTTGTTGCTGCCACTTTTGTCCCAGTAGTTGTCATTTTGACGTACTTCATCTGCAGGACAAACAGGTATTTAACACACATTTTGCAATAATGCCATGTGCACAAAAACTAAAACTATTTACACCTATAAGATATGCTCTTATCAAAGAAAAGTAGAATTTAGGCTAATCTAAGCTGGCATCTCGAAAAACCAACAGCACTTGATGTGGAGTCATAACTACACATTATACTATGATGTATATTGTATTATTTTATATTATGAAAGCTAATAAAAATGTTTTACCCATTTATTTCCTCCTAGAATGAGAGATGGCACATAATTAACAATACTTCCCTGTCTTCGGTTGGAGAAGTCCATTACCACTAGAGGTCAATGTCCACAAAGTTAATTTCATGTTGTGGCGCTTGTGTTAGACTTGTTAGCCTTTTCTGTTCGCTATCTGTTAGCCTCTTCTGTTTGCTCATGGCTGTGTAAGTTTTGTTTGTTTGTAGTCATCGACATTCTTATTGGGATTTTCTTTTTTATTTAAGTTTTTCCCCTTGTACTTCTTATTTCTTTATTTATTTTATTTGTGTGTGTTTTGTATTATTCTGAAACTGCAATTCAACTTTTTAGAATGACCATTACTCAAGTCTTTGAGTCTGTTGAGTCACAAGCAAGTCAGAACTGTAATGCCAATGCTTAATTAGATATGTGAACGTGTCACACGTGTGTGAACAAGAAGTGCTTTTAAGATTCATGAACCTTTCTTTGACTTGACAATAACATAACAAAGCAACTCAAATCATGGCAAAACAAAAGAGTACAGAATTGTATTTTAAATTATAATAAATATATATTTTTTTGCTAATAACTCAGCAGTTGTGTGATATTCATTCTTGGTTTAAAGGAGAAGTTCACTTCCAGAACAAAAATTTACAGATAATTTGCTCACCCCCTTGTCATCCAAATTCTTTCTTTCTTCAGTCGTTAAGAAATTATGTTTCTTATAGAAAACATTTAAGGAATGTTCTTCATATAGTGGACTTCTATGGTGCCCGCGAGTTTGAACTTCCAAAATGTAGTTTAAATGCAGCTTCAAAGGGCTCTAAATGATCCCAGCCGAGGAAGAAGGGCCTTTTCTAGCGAATCCGTCGGTTATTTTCTAAAAAATGTACAATTTATAAACTTTTTAACCTCAAATGCTTGTCTAGCTCTGTGATGTGCATGCGTAGTCTGTGCAATCCAGGTCAAGACAGTGAGGGTAGGTCGAAAAATTCACATTTCATTTTCTCCTCCAACTTCAAAATCAGCCTACATTGCTGTTTTACCTTTTTTGGTAAAGGGCATTTGACCTTCTTCGGATAACATAGAGTATGCACATCACAGAGCTAGACAAGACAAGTATTTGAGGTTAAAAAGTATATGAACTGTAATTTTTTTTTTAGAAAATAACCGATCGTTTCGCTAGATAAGACCCTTCTTCCTTGACTGGGATTGTTTAGAGCCCTTTCATACTAGATAGATAGATAAGAATAATTAGCTGTATCTTGTACATTGTGGTATATAAATATAGCCGTGAAGGCAGGGCTGTTTAAAGCTTTTCACACATTAAAGCCATAAAAAAACATGCATGAATGAGAAAAGAGAAAGTTTCCCAAGAAACTAGCATATTTAAAGGCTGTTTTACCACGTTCAGTTCTAACAGCACATTTCATTCGTTTTTACGTTTTTATGTTTTATGTGCCCCTGACATGCATTTCCTTGGGAAAATATCCCTAACCGAATTATATCTGCTGATACCTGGTCCATACTTATTAAATGTTATAGTTCATAAGGCCGACATCGGCCAGACACACCTGTGCTGTCCAGGGGTGCATTTCCCAAAAGCCTTGTTAGCCAGCTATGGTTGCAAGTTCCGTCATTACCAACATAGTTCAACGATTAAGTGTTTCCGAAACCACAGTTCAAATGAACATTCACAAACAGCGTCAGAAGGTTAGAAGCATAGTTTCTGGTTAGTAAAACATATAGGGTTAATAAATTATGCTCTTGGACACAGTAAGCAAGCTAACATGCAGTGCATGTCTATATCTTCCATTCAATACAAATATAAATGCATTTTAATATACATATTTTTGCACGTCCTCTGTAAGCATTTTTGCCCAGATAGCACACATACATCTGCATGATGTCTGTTAAAGATCTCTTGATCTGGAAAGCATCTGCTGTGTACAAACGTCTGGCAGACATCTGTAAGATGTCAGTTTTACATACATTCTAAACCATAAACATCTTAAAGACATCATCTAATAGACGTCTATTTGACATCTGATAGGAAACGTCCAATAGACGTATTGCAGATGAGCAAACTACGTCTTGCAGATGTTTGCAGATGTAAATGCAGACATCAATTAGACGTCTCCGAGATGTACGTATCAGGGTGAATAGTATGCATGTGCATACATGCCTAAGGGAACCACTGAATTAAGTTGCTTCCACAACAAAGCATAGTACTATGGAGGTTAATCAGTGAGTTGTCAACACATTCTCACTCCCAGCTCGTCACAATTGAGGCTTGGTCAGGACCCATTGGCATCACTTTTTGACGCACAGGGTACCCCTTTAGCGTCATTTTTCGATGTGCAGAGTCCTTCATTGCTTTAAATAAGAAACCCTTGGCGTCACAGTGCTAAGGGAATTTTATTGTCATGATAAAAAAAAATATATTTGGTAATAATATTGCCATTATTGCATATGTAGGTTGGTGTAGGTAGGTGTAGATTTTTTTATTTCATATATAAAACAGTTTCCTTGGTGTAAATAATTTTATTTTATGCAAAGCAAACTAAGCAGACTAATAGGCTACTACTTGATGTCTACTATATATTTTATAGGGGGGCCCTATAGCAAATTCAGTGCACAGGGCCCAGAATTCATAGCGACGGCCCTGTGTGCGGAATTGTTTTGCACACATTGTCAAACATTCCCTTAAAAATTCCCATACAACTCTGATATGAATGGATAATAAAACAATTACACTTGCACAATTACATTTGCAGAAAGTGCTTTTGTGGTAAAAATGGCCTAAAATGCAAAATAAGAAGCCTAATTAGGGATAGTAAAGATTAATTTCCAAAACATAAAAAAAAAAAAACACTTGAAAAGTTGTAATTACTGTATACTCAGTTTGTGAAAATTAAAATGTTAAATACAGAAAATAGAAATATTTGTTTAAAAGTTTATTTATCATTTATTCTTATATTTATTGTTTTATTTCTGTGTTTTGTAAAGTGATCGGCCATCGTAATTAAGTCATGAAAAGGAAAAAGAAAAGGACGTTTGAACATTTCCGCTTCCTTTGAGATGTTTACCCTCTTTCATCTACCAGAAATTGCACGGTTCCAAGGTCCAGCAGAAAAACACACCTGGTCGAGCAAGGACAGAAGTATCTGCAGTTTCGAAAGAAAAGGTCTGCACAGGAAATCCTGCAACACCATGTTCAGTTCAAATCTGAAGAATAGCACAGATTCAATAGCCAGGTTGAAGTCTTGATGGTGCTGCTGTGTTAGGCAAACTTTTCAAAGATAAGACAACCTCCAGCCATCAAGTTATCTAACAGATGTGAAAGAGATGACAGATGAGGTAATTTACATAAATTAACTTGAACAGAATCTGTAGTGTATTTGCATGTAATGCAAATCTGTTTTCATTTCTCTTTTGTTGAATTGTGTGTCCCATGAATAATTTATTTCTATTCAGCCTGTTGGAGCCATTATTTTGAGTTGTCATTTTTGTTTTTGGCACTAGAGAGCGTATGAGTATTTTCAATATATTTAAGTAAGGCATTCATTTGTTACAGGTGCGCTATGAAAGGTTAAACAAACCTTTTGGCCGTGTCGTGTCGAGAGCACTGTGTAGGACTCGTAACAGTTTTTTTTTTTCTCTTGAATTTAAATATTTTGTTTGTAACAGGAAAAACGACGTTAAGTCTGTTTGCTTTATTTTTTGTTGTTGTATGCGATGCCAAATGGCTAATAAATGGATTGGCATATCCGATTTTATCCCGAAAGTTGGGACAATGTATTTATTTTTATTCAAGACAGAAGCACGCGTCAAAACCAAACACTTCAACCATCTGCATCCCTACACAGCCCTTTTGGGGAAAAAAGTTAAATGTGACACTGTCACCAATGATGCTTGTGAGGAGCAGGCAGATGCAGTCATCCATCTCAAAGGTTTTCAGCTTTTTGTGTGTATATAACTTTACTTTCCAGTGAAGTGCAGTTACTGAAATGACAATGGAGTTGCGACATTAAGGGGTCAAACTGATAAAATGTGTGATTTTTGTAATTATGTTATAATCTGGGAATCCTTTGGATCACAACCAGCTTAATTATGCACACAGATACTCCTACACACAGAACTGTCCTGCAGCTCTGTCATTCACAGGTGGGCTAATGGTGTCCGGTGGATCCTCACTTGTCCTCTTCATCTAAGAACTCCGCCTCTGCTTTCTTCCGTCTTTTTTCTGACTCCAGTCCTCTAGTTTTGACAGATCCAAATACCCTCCATCTTGTCTGTCAACCGTTCCCAGGTCTAAGAAATGAAAAGTGTAAAGTTTAAGCAATAATGTATTACATATTTGAACAATGTAACAAAATCATACGTTCAAATTGTTGAGCTTTTTACTAGCTGCAAATAGGCCTGTGTCCCTTAGATGTCATCTTTAAAAAATGGAGAACACAGTGTCCAGTGCATGTAGTTACAAAAAAGTGTTTACTGTATATAGTAATTACTTAGCAATAAAAAAAGAAAAAAAAACATACACACACTCCAAAGAAATCACACCTAAGTTTGATGAATATGCCAAAAAAAGGAAATATACACACATATATGTATCTATGTGAATGTGCGTGTGTACATATACAGTAGGGGTGGAGCCGAACCCGAATACGGTATTCGGAAAGGCACAAATAGCGTGTTTTTACAAATACTTCCCAACAAACATGAGACGTCCACCCGACGTGCAGATCATGTCTATATTCCGACAAAGACGTTGAAATGACGTCGTTTGGACGACGTTTGCTCAGTGGGTTATTTCGAACAAATACTTAAAAAAAATATTTGTATTCGGGAACAAGAAAAACTTTATATCAAAAAGCTGCGTTTCCTCATGAGACCGCAGTGCACGCCCGCATGAGCGAGTGAGTGAGTGACATTCAGGAGTCGGAGGGGTTGGGGGCAGGGCATATGCTCCCAAAATTTAATCTGCGCGACCTCAAAATATATTTGGAAGCATTTGTGCGAGTGCGAGAAATCGTTGCGGTGCGACTTGTTTTTATTTCTTTACAAAACTTTCGCTAGCCGAACTACTGCCCAGACCGCTGTGAGCTGATACAGTGACAGTTTCGCCGTTTTCTCCAACATTACATAACTAATGAAACTCGATCTGTACATTCTTAACAGATTTTAGATATTAGTCGTCAATCACTCCGTGTCACTGACACTGCTCCGCTGAAACTCGGAACCGGCCGTTTTTTTTTCTCTCTCTCTTAACCAACCTCTGTTCCGGATTTGCACAAACTACATTGCAATTAGGGGTGTGTGATATGACGATTTTTGATTGTGGACAATTAAAATGTCTCCACAATCTGCTTTTGAAGAAATATACTATATTTTGTGCTACAGCGCACATTCTGGCATACACTCACATCAAATGATAACTCCACTCACGCAGGGGCGTAATTTCCACTGGGGACACACTTTTCAAAATCCCGTTTGTGTCCCACCACTTTTGAATAGTTTTGTTAAATTAATGTCTTGTATTGTGGAATGCACGCTTAGCACCGCCGAGAGTTTCGCGCCATCGTTAAAACGAAACCGAAAGTAAAACGCGCGCGCATTCAAAAGCAATTTTAATAGCCCTCGTTTAGAGAGCGACTCCCCAGTTCACCTTAGCATAGCTTCCCGTCACCCATTAACTTAGTTGAAACTCCTCACATGGATTTGGGCAACCAAATAGAAAAGAGTGTGGCTGCTGCTGAGATCTCTTGGTCCTCCACCAGCCAAAAAAAGTGTGTAGAAGTGTAACGCAAAAAAAAAAAAAAAAAAAAAAAAAAAAATGGATTTTTACGCCTATTTTGAATTTTACTCGAATGCAAATACAAATACAAATACTTTTCCCCCCCTCAACAAATACAAATACAGATACAAATACCGGCTGCTTTGCACACCCCTAATATACAGTATATGTATATATCTATATCTATCTATCTATCTATCTATCTATCTATCTATATATGTATATATATATATATATATATATATATATATATATATATTTTTTTTTTTTTTTTTTTTTTTTGGTATATTCACCAAACTTAGGTATGATTTCTTTCTTAGATGTGATTACTATATACTGTATGTATATATGTGTATTAGGTGTGTAACCATGTATTAGTACCGAACCTAAACTGCCTAAACTTGTTTAAGGTTTTGCAGAAAGAGTGATTTATTTGACAAATTCATGTAGGATATTGAGAATTTGGTTTAGAGAATGGGGTTTAGTGTTTTAGCAACTGTGAAAAACTGTAATACTGTTACCTGAATGATCCACAACT